>NW_007052220.1:243909-400841 GCF_000164805.1 Carlito syrichta
CAGTCTGGGCGACTGAGTGAGACTCCAACTCAAAAAATAAATAAATAAATAAATAAATAATAAAAATAAAATAAAATGTATTTACATTGAAACAAAGACTAATATTGAATAATTATTATGTACCAGGGATTATTATCTACGTTTTACAGAGGAGGAAACTTAAGCATGAATGTATGGAGAACCTGGCCCAAGACCACAGGAAAAATTATAGAGTCCTTGTTACATAGCAACTCCCAGAGTTATCTTCACGTGGGACCTGGAAAGGTCCCCAAAGTTCTTCCCTTGGCTTACTTAATGTTCTTTCTTTGCTTTCCTGATTTGGGCTTCTCTCGGAGAAATCTTCAAAAGATTACAAATGAGAACTCCTCTTTAACCCCTTTCTCCCTATGCTTCAGGAAATGTGGCATCCCACTACTATTCCATCCAACAGAAACCTCCCTTGGTATTCAACTTGCCATATGTGACTTGCAAGGTAGGGAGTTGTCAGGAACAGGAGACAACGAACAGAGCATCAGAGTTGTGGAGTCAGGCCTGGTTTTAAGTTCCACCTCCAGGATTTACTAGCTGTATGACTTTGACCAGGCTACTTGTTCTCTCTGTGCCTCATTGTTTCTCAGCTATAAAATGTAAATAATAATAACTTCTACCTTTATATAGCTATCTGAGATATAAATCAGATAACCAAAATTATCTAAATTAGCTTAGTATGTAGTATGTAGTAAATGCATAGTAAGTAGCAAATAAAAAATGCTTAGTAAAAGACTCTGGATTCCACACTGCAGGTTTACAGAAAAATCTAAATAACCCAACTGCTGTTTATTGAGTATCTATTTTTTTCCTGAATATTGCACCAGGTATTTGAAATAGATCCATGAAGTTTCAGTTTCTGCATCTGTACTACTTTATACCATGTGTGTGGGAGGGACCAGGAAGGAGCATAAAATAAACAAGTAGATAAAAACATAATATTTCAAGTTGTGACAAAAATGAGGTGAAATAGTTGTGTGATAAGGATGAAGTGAAAGATATTCAAGAAGGTGACATTTGAAGGCGGTCTGAATTCAGATGGTGGGGAATATGCCATGGTGCTTGAGACACAGCAGGACGTCAACACACAGTGGAGCCTAAAATATGGACTGTCCAGCTCATTGCCCCCTGTGGTCCAGTCTGTGGCCAGATTTGTTCATTTCGGTGTACAAATATTTATGATGTCCAGCTGTTCCAGGCACTAGAGGGGGCAGTAAAATTTTCTTTAGGTTACAGCCAGCTTGCAGTGCTTCTGCATCAGGATGCTGCTGCTAAAGGGTGACACAGTGGCCTTTTCCAGACTCCAGAATATTCCAGCACCCAGATCTCTCTTCTGAGGAGATTAGCATGGAGTATAAAAGGAAAAGAAAGACAGGATTGGAGCCAGGTGACAGGTATAGAAGAGGACCACTGGCCACCGTTTGCCATTTAGCAAATGCAGGCTTGACCATTTAGCAGGAGGCAATATTGAATGAGGAGAGGGAGCCAAATGGATCAGGTAGTCAAAGAAACGTTGGTTTAGGTCCTCTTTACACAACTGACAGCAATGTGAGCTTCTCCTTGCAGAGTTTCTATTTCTTCATGTGTAAAATGAGAATAGTCTATACCTCATAACAAATTATTGTAATAATTTAAAATGGCATGTGTAACATAGATAAAGTAAACAGGGCACTCTTACTGGTTGTTTATTCTAGGTGGTGAGTGTATGATGGTCACTGCTACAGTTTGGATATTTCACTCTCCAGACCTCATGTTAAAATTTGATCTCCAGTGTTGAAGGTGGGGCCTGGTGGGAGGTGTTAGAATCATGAGGACTGAATCTCATGTATGGCTTGGTGTGTTGTCCTGGTGGTAATGAGTGAATTCTCTCTCTATTAGTTGCCAGGAAAACTGATTGTTAAAAAAGAGCCTGACATCTCCCTTCTCCTCTCTCCCTCCTGCTTCTTTTCTCTCACCACGTGATTTCTACATGCATCAGCTCACCTTCACCTTCCACCATGAGGCACTCACCAGAAGCCAGATTCCAGCACCATGCTTCTTGTATAGCCTGCAAAACAGTATACCTAATAAATCTCTTTTCTTTATAAACTGCCCAGTCTTAAGTATTCCTTTGTAGCAACACAAATGGACTGAAATAATCACTATACTATGTTTTCACATTTCTGCACATTTACAAATTTCCCTAAATAAAAGATTGGAAACAATAATAAGACAAATGATATAGGCAGAATACCTGGGATGAAGAAGGCGTTTGACAAATTGTCATTATTTTTTTTTTCATTAAAAAAAATAAATGCTCAATTCCTACATGGTACCAAATTCTTCTTAGAAACTGAGATGAAAAAAGATATCCTCCCTGTCCTTGAAAAATTCACAGTCTCTTATATTCATAACCATCACTGTTTTATGTCTCCATATGTTTTTTATGGACCTGATTCCCTACTTTTACTTTAATTTAATCATTATTTCCTTGTATGTGTTTATGTCTTAAGCCACAAATAATGTAAAGACCCAGCCAGGATGTGACTGGATAGATGGATAGACAGATGGAGAATGAGTTCCTTCCAATTTTCTAATTCCATCCAAGAGAAATCTAAGACTCTGCTCAGAAACTTAAGCCCTTGGTAAATTAAAAACAAAGTAGGCTAGCTCAGCATTTCAACAGCTGGACTGTGATTCTCTTTATTTTCTGAAACCTATTTTTTTATGTCTTCAGAGATTTAATTCTTTTATAAGCAGTGAAGGACTGTCATGGATTGGGAGTACAGTGTTGTCTATAAGCTCTTAATTGGATGCCTTCTTTTCCCTCTTAACAACCATACATTTCACACTAGCATAATGTTGTTAAAAGGCATTCATATCTCTTAGATCATTTAAATGTCAGCCCCAGGTAACAGATAAGATAGTTATTTTAGTGTTGATTATAGAGTTGAGGAAACCAGTGGAAAGACTTGTTAGAGCCTACACATAACCCCCTCCCAGCTTCTGCCAGTAATGGACTTCTATCATTTCCATTCCTGGCATCTTTCACCTCTTTTCCGAAAAGAGAATGCTAACTAACGTAAGAAAATTCTCTGTCCCCTGGTCTTCATGTATCCCTTTCCTTCTCAGACCCCATGAATCTGCACGTATCTGGCCAGTAAGAGCATTCAGTCCCTCAGGTTGCAGTGATTGGTTCACAGATGGGCACATGAGCCAAGCCAATGAGACTAGTCTCAAAACTTTTTCCACTGAGTTGCAAAGTGAGTGAGATGAGTCTAGAACTGTTTGGGGTCTTCTTTGCCACCACTTGGAGATAGACTGCTTGTAAAAGAAACAAACAAACACAGTGGTAAGCACAACTGAGAGATTGACAGATTACTAACCACTTTATTTGAGCACCTGCATATAGTTATGTCTAAAGCAAGATTACTCTTAAGTCTTCTGAATTCAATAAAGCAATAAATGGCCTTCCAAAATTAAGCCAATTTGAAGTGATATAGTAGATCAAACCCTTACTTCTTCTAATTTTACTCTTCTTATATGCATGCCTTTGCCTTATGAATTTGCACTTTCTCTAACTAAAGAGGCAGCATCTATTTCCCCTCCACTTAAATCTGGGCTGGCCTTGTGACCTGCCTTAGCTATAAGGATGTTAGACAGCCTAACTCCTATTAGGCTTGAAATTATTTGCATCACAGAACTTGCTCATTGTTGCACTTCTGTTACTGCCATGGGCACATGACAGAGCTAGCCTGCTAGAGGATGAAATACACAAGGCCCAGTTGCCAATGTGGCCCTAACCAATAGCCAGCTGACCTCAGGACATGAAAATGAGCTCAGTCAAAACCAGAAGAATCAACCAGCCAAACCCAG
Organism: Carlito syrichta; assembly: GCF_000164805.1. NCBI lineage: Eukaryota > Metazoa > Chordata > Mammalia > Primates > Tarsiidae > Carlito > Carlito syrichta. Next base: position 247,792 of record NW_007052220.1, read on the forward strand.
GATAAATTTCTGACCAACAAACTCATGAGCTAAATAAATGTGTATTGTTGTAAGTCACTGAATTTTGGAGTGATTTGTTAAACAGCTTTACTGTATTAATAAATAACTGATAATGATAGTTTTTCATGAATTACAACCAAGGGAGTCTAAATAAGATAGTGCCCATACGAAGTCTCACAGCTGCTGGTACTTTTCTCATTATAGCATTTAATATACTCTTTGTAATTGATATTTACATATCTGTATATTTCTCCAGACTGGAACTGTACAATAGAACCTTTGCAATAATGGAGATTTTCTATTACAGCACATGTAGCCATTTGCTACATGTGGCTATTGAGTACTTGAAGTGGGGAATAGTATGATTAAGAAGTGGAACTTTAAATTTTATTTAATTTAGATTAGTTTATGTTTAACCTGCAGTCAGTGATGACCATATTGGACAGCACAGCTCTGGTATCTAAACACTCTAAAAGCAGGAATTGTATGCATCTTGTTTATTACCACATACCCAATGAAAGAAAAGATTGTTAATAATGTTTTTGATAAAGGAATATATTCTTCTGATACCCTTAGGAGTTTGCCACTGCCTGACAAGTAGACCCATCAAACCCAGTGAGGTGAATGACCTTAGTTATCAATTTTCATAAGCAGCTAAACCATCACTCACAAACATTGAATCTGGAGGACAAAACTCTGCTGGTCACAACAATCTGAGCTTCAAAGTTTCAGCACTTTTATTGGCTAGAAAGCAAAAAGGAACTTTTTAAACACATCCTGCACACACGTGGAAGTGTAGTTATCCCTACCACATGTGTTTCTCTTCAGTAACAAACAGACCCTGAGATGCATCCTGCGGTTGGGTCCAAGAGGTCCATGCAGGAGAGGGAAGCATTAAGGTCAGTTCTAAGCAGCACAAACACTGGCAGAAATTAAAACTCTCAGAGAGGCACTTGCCTGGTCTTTTCAGTGAAGAGGATGCTGAAGAAGATGCCTCTGGAAAGTGTTCAAGAGTGTGAAGAGGGGAGGATGGAGTGGAAGGAGAGATGAGAGTCAAGTTTCTAAAATGAAGCTTTCAACTTCACAGGTAGCCAAACCCCACAACCAACCCAGTCCCTAATTTGTGCCAAGCAAAAGAGAGAGAACTCTGAAGTGCTTTGGCATAGCTAGAATCCATTTTTTTCATTTTTTTTCTGACAAAAGATGTTACTGGTTCTTTAGAAAGACCTTTCTAACAAAGTTGGTTGCTTAAAAACGGACCTTCCTAAAAGAGTTGGTTAGTTAAAAAACAGTGCCTGACATGTGATAGATAATAAATATTTAAATAACTGCAATAAAAATAATTACTGTTGTTTGCAAGACCCCATATTAAGCAAAGGCCATCTCTCAAGAAGGCAGGTAGGAGTTTAAATTTAGTTTTTTTATATTATCGAAGTGACTTGTCCTCTTTGTGTTTTTTACATATATACAAGTTAGAGGGATTATACTGAAAGTACTTTCTAAGCCATGACAGAACACCTTAAGTACAAGATGTTTTTCTAACCAAAGCTCGTCCCACCCAGAAATGTGTTCAAGGTATTTCAGACTCACATTTCATACCAGGGTGCATCTCATTGCCCAAAGTCATCTGGAGCCTAGCCCTGATACAGTCCACAGGGGTTTGAGCTGAGCAGAGAGGGGCAGGAAAAGAACCTTGGCCAAAAAAAAGACTGGTTCTCAAAAAGGAAATATACACCTTTTGAACGATGATGAGAGATACGGATGCTGAAAATCCCCCCAAAATAATAACATTAGTATCACTGATCACAGCACTCCTGCTAACAATAACAATGATGAATTGCTCAATATATGCCCCAAAATTTAATAAGTACTCAGCAAGCACTCTAACCACCTGTTCTTCAAAAGAACCTTTGCAGTAGGTACCATCATTATGTTCAATTAACAGATGAAGAAACTGGAGCTCAGAGATAAAAGAACTTGCCCAAGGTTACACTCCTAGAAAGTGGGAGAGTCCCACAGAGATTCAAAGCCAGGTCCCCTGGCTAGAAGGCTCTGGCCCTCAACCACTGAGTCATAGGAGTGGCAGTTGGTGACTGCCTTAGAACCTTGGAAAGCCAAATACCGCAGCAACGCCAATTCCCAGGAAGCTTTGTCAATATTTTCTTAATAGCCCTAACTGCACCTGAAAACAAGTAAACATTAAAAAACCAAGTTTTGGGGTGTTTTTTTTTTTTTTACACACCAGGAAGTCTAGACACCTGCCTTTGTATATTTTCTGGAGGGGGAAAAATAGACTCATTGTATGAAATTTATTTCAACCATTTGGAAAGGTTTTAGTAAAGATGGGTTACGTTTGTGATTCAGCAGTGAGACATAAATGTTTAACACAAGGTCTTCCTTCTCACCCACCCTTCCCTTGCGGATGCTTTGAATAATGCAAAGTCTGTTTTAAGCTCTGCTGATTTACTCAAGAAAAGCGTCCGAATATTTTGAAATGTTGGTCATACAGTCTGGTGGACAGGAGCATTAAAACACAGGGTAAAACTCAACAAGCTACTTCCTGTCAGCTGCTTCTCAAGACTTCATGGGCTCATAACACTTAATAAAAAAAACATGAATTGTAAATAATACCTGATTTAAACTGCCTTTTCCATTCGATGAACTAGACATTTGGAAGACCGTTTCATTCTTGTTAGGGAGCACATAAGTCCTTTGTGCCTAAGAGATTCATTTTCTGACCCTCAATGAGGACTTACTATGTGCGAGGTACTTCACCAAAGACTTGATCCACATGCGATAATTGATACTCCAACATCTTTGACCTCCAAAAACTACAGCTTCATATGGCTCTACCTAACAGATACTTTATAAGCAATATCTTCTAATCCTTACAACAACCAGTAAGGTAATTTCTCTTATTAAGCCAAGTTCATTAGTATGTCAGCTCCATGAGGACAGAAACTCCTGGGCTTTATCGCTTCCAAGTCTTCAATGCTTAAAACGGGGCTGACATATAGCAGATGCTCACTAATTATTGGATGGATCAGGGTATGCATGGGTGGAGGATGGGTAGGTGGATGGATAAATGGATGGATGTGTAGATGGGTAGATGGGTGGATGAGTGGATGCGTGGGTAGGTGGAGGGTAGACAGACGAACAGGTGAATGGATGGTTGGGTAGGTGGATAAATGGAGGCCAAGCTAGACTTTGAACCCAAGTCTATAAGTTCCTGTGATTATATTGCAAAGCCTTTCATTCACCAAGGGTTCAAATGATTAAAGGGAGAATGCACCAATTTTGGTCCTCATTTCTAGTCCCATGACCAGTGGCCTTTCTCTAATAGTCATACCCTATGTATGTGGACAGAAGAAGAACCTAGAATAACTCATGACAACGCAGTCAACTGCCTGCTCAGGCCTTCTCAGACCCTATATATTTAGGGTGAAAGGACACAGCAGAGGGGCAACCTTGCTGAAAAGTGTTCCAAATGCTCTTGATACTGAAAATTGGCAGTGGGGGAGGAGGGGAGAGGGGAACAACGGAATAGCCAGAGGTTATATGGGAGGACAAAGATCACAAGCGGAAAAGGAACCCAAGGTGGATAGGAGGCCCAAGGTTTCACTTGCAGACATGTGGAGCTATGTCCATACCATCCACCCCAGGCTCAAAACTTCATTAAGTGGGGCCCCAGGGGTTAACCAGGAAGGTGGAGGGGGCAGAGCAAGGGAAAATAAACCTCAAGTAGGAGGAAGAAGGGGAAGAAACTCAGGCTGGAATCATTTTGTTTTATGAATAGTTTATGAGGCGTATCAGGAGTCACACTAACGGACAAGGGCTGGAATGTTTTCTAGTTTTAAAGTGAAAGCCGCCCGCAGGCTGCGAGTATGGGAGAAGCGAAACGTGAAAATACGGAGGCCCCTCTCTCCACTGCCCAGCTATCTTGTAAAACAGGAATCTCCAGGCTGTATACACAGCAAACGTGTCTCACTCAAGATGCTGAAACCACCTCGGAGTTTTACATAACCACTGTGCCCAGCTAAATGTTTTCAGGTGACTTTGCTCACATCTGGAAAAGTGGCATGGGTGTACCCTGGGGTGAGAAGAAATTTGGAAAGGAAGACCATAGAGCCAGGGGGTGCTCACCTCTACACCAAGTGCTTTCTGTGCTCTGAGCTATACACTGACCACCATGGAGCAAGAAGGAGGTGCAGCCAGGGGTACACCTTGTTGGTGGGAGAAGAACACACAAGGAGCCTCAGAAATAAATCTTTATTTGTCCAACTGAGCTCAGTGCCTTTAATAGCTCCCTCTCCACCCACAGGAGAAGCCACAGGCGCCCCATAAATTAACCCCTCCATCCAAGGTCCCAAGGAAAAATTCCTCCTTGCCTTCCCCAAGCGCTAGACTCCACATCTCAAAATGGAGGCCCACACCTCTATGATTGGCCTTTCCATGTCTAGGCTGTTCCTATGTTCTTGCTCATTCCAGCAACATCCCTCGAGTTCTCGAGGCCAATGTCCAAGATTCCCCTTTGTCCCGCTTCCCAGGCAGTGCCTGTGTGCACACTAGCTTCTGGACTCAAGCCAAGGTCTGATTCTGGGCCTCCTGCTTGCCTGGAATGTGAATTCAGACATTTGTCACAGGCTCATGTAAAGAACATTTCTATTTATTACACAGGCTGCACATCAAGGGCAGGGAGACATTCCACCACTGGGTGCTCCTGTCCAACCTCCACGTTGTAACGCATTACTTTTCCTCTCCCATTTGTAAGCCCTTAGAAATTTGACTTTCTAAGACAACCCATGGTTGAATGAGATGTCTCAAACCTCAGTAAAAATTCAAGTCAACATTTCTTTTTGATAAGGTTTTCTCTTACTCTGAATTGAAAGGTTTTTTTTTTCCTTTTCCAGAAAAGCTAGAAAGTTACTCTGAGGGTCTGAAATATTTATTGGTGTTCCTACAATCGCACCTGTTTTGCCTCAGAACACATTGTTCTTGCTATTAGAGTAGCATTTGTGTATCTCCTTGAGAAGACTCTGGTACCTTCATGGCTCATTCTGGGATATAATTTGCACAAAATCCTTGTAGGAAATGAATATTGGCATATTAGCAAATATATTAAATATGGCATTTGGCTAGGGGATTTGTGAATGTTCAATCCTGCTTGTTATATTGCTTCATTCATTTCATCCATTCACTCATTCAAAATTAGTGAGGGCCTGCCTTACATCAAAACAAGGTCAAAGTCCTCTTGGAGCTTACAGCTTAGTGAGGGGAGAGGAAGAGTAAACAAGTACACAAACAAATAGACCCGATCTAAAGTTTGTAGTGAGGCTATGGAGACAATACTAGAATCAAGAGTGAAAGTCAGACCCAGAAGGATAAAAAGCAGGTGGAGATCTACTTATAACCCCCCACAGAGAGCAAAGCAAGGTGAAGCAACCTGACTATCTGGACACTTTCTCCAAACCCAATACAGAGTCCTAGTGAGTAAGTCTGAGATCTGGGGGGAAAAAAACCTTTCTCTAAATTGAGCTGGTCTGAATGGGCAAAAGCCATTCTACTAGAAAGAACCAACCAGGTACTGATGTAGGGATTTTGGTGCGAGGAAAGAAAGAGCCTGGGTGGCAGTAACAAAAGACAGAGGAACTAAATGAGAGAGCACATGTGGTCAAGAACAGCCCAGTCAACTGGACTCAAACACTTGGAAGATGTTGGTGGGTGGGAAAATTCCTTTCCAACCAGCTCTAGGCCTGGACAGTGGCACCACCCACAGCAGCTGTTGAGCACCTTCCTGAGATGGAGAAACCAAAAGATCCCCGTCAAAGTCAACAGACAGATAGATCCTGTTGGACTGGTGGTGGCAAGTAGTAAGTTTTGGAACTGGGGGCTGCTATCAAGTCTCTTAAGGCATTCCCGTTTGCATACTGGATAAGGTAACTGTGGACTCCACATGGCCATACACTCCAGGGGGTGGGGATTAAAGAAAAGCAGGGGACACCTGGGAAATGTGAAAACAAATCCTTGGTTAGTCACAGAAGTAGGCCTGGCCTCAAGTGAAGACGGCAGAGAGGTTGTTAGGTTCATATCTCTGTGTGTTGTACATGAGTCTGTGCCCCTAATGAAAATTCCATGGCTTCTGAACAGGCTCCTTGCAAGACATCTTCTTTGAAGAAACCAACCTTTGTTTTAATAAGGGCTCAATGAGGAGATGGCTGTGAAGAACATTTTAGAGACAGAGTAGATAGATTTATAGGAACCCACTGAAAATAACAGATAGCAAGGCTATTTAAGGAAGGGAGTCACTAAATAACCTACCAAACCAGAAGGGAAAAACAAAAAAAGAATGCTGGGAGCAGGGGAGAGTAGGTTTTCAAACAAGTATGGTCTAGAGCTGAGGGAAGGTAATCAAAGGATCTCTTCATCTTATAGTTACAGTAACATTTATAGTAACAGCTTGTGACATTTTTAGCATTTCCTAGGTACTAGGTGCTAGGTCATATGCCAAGAGTTTACTACATGTTAAATTATTTAATGTTCATGCCAATACTTGAAGATGGGTATTATGATTTTCATGATTCTTCTAGAAGGGAAAACTGACTTTCAGATAACTTAACTAGCTCTCTCAAGACCACATAGCTATTACACAGATACATCTAAACCCAGAGCATCAGGCTTTGGAAAGAGCTTAGTTTACTTAGGACAGTGACCCTCCCAGTGAAATCCAGTGACCATTTACACAGGAATCATTGAGGGGCCAAATAGATTGGCATTTCCCAGGCTCTACCAGGCCTCTGTATGTGGGCCCTGGAGATCTGCCTTTCAAAAGCTCCTTGGGTGATTGAATCCCCTTCTGGTTTAAGAACCGTCACTTAGGGGTAGTGAGTAGACTGGGTTGCTTGCAGTAGAGGGTTTCTAAGAACCTAGAGGCTTGAGATTAACAAGATCATTTTTTTTTAAATCAGCACCTCCAGAAGAGATGAGGGACATGGCCTACCCTAGAGCATGCTGGGAGGACTCTGTCTACACAACAGTGCTACTGGCTGTTGATCTAGTTGTGACAAGGTGAACAAAGAATGTCTCTTCCTGCCTTCTCCAGGGACCTAGCTGAAGGACACTTCCCCAGGGACACTGAAGTCAGGTGGGAGATTGAAAGGACTGTATGCAGATTAATACAGAAGACCCCAGGCTTTCTAGAACTAAGATCCTGAACTCAACAATTCAGCTTCAGGGAGCAGGAAGTAGAAATGGAGACCAGGCCAGGGACCCAGAGTTTCCCATGATCCTGTGATAGTCTCCTACAACTTCCAAGGGTTAAATCCAGTCTGTGCCTTGATGAAGTCCTCGCTGATGACATAAAGGTGTTATACTTCAGGAAGAGAGGCCCAAATGTTTTCCATGGTTCTGAGGGCAGATGCTGAGACAAGCAAGCTACTGAAAGGGGCTTCCTAATTCCCGGCATTTCCTTATTCCCAGGCCCTCATGTTAGAAGGGTCTTGGCTCTGAATCTGCCTCTGTGAATCCTGTACAATGTCCTTTGTGCCACTGGTTTCATCAAAGAACCGAGCCTCTACCATGCAACTGTGGTCTGAAGGCAGGAGGCGTGGCCGGATGCAGAGGAAAGGAGCTTTCATCTTCCCACAGAGGGGCTGCCTCTGCTCTGTTCCCACTTGTCTTTCTGCTGGGCTTTATTCGGAATAGTGGGCCATTGTAGGAGAGGTTCTGTCACCATCCAGCCCTCGTAGGCCAAGGGCTGGGATGGCCTTCTGTACATGGACACTTTGGGACTAGTGAACAGAAGGCCCCAGGCTATAGTCCTTTGAAGACCCCTCTTCGAGGAACTAGAGAGCTGAAGGCATCAGGGCAAGTCACCTTTCTAGAAGAGAAGGAAGTAGGACCCTCAGGCCTCCGCCCTTAACACTGAGGTGCTTTTCCTGGTCTTGCCAAGTTGGAAGGGAACAGTCCTATCCTTTCAACAGCCTAGTTGGAAAAGAACAGTTTGAAGGAGATACTTTGCAGGCTGGGCCAAGAGCAAATATTTATACCTGGCTGGGTAAAATGTGTCCCATTGCAGAGGTGTTCCAGCCAGAGTACTTCTGTTACACAACAGCATATACACACAAACACACACACACACTCTAGCACACTCATGCACACTGCCCTTGAAAGACACAGCACGTGACACAGGCCAGTGACACCCAGGACATGAGGCCAGACAGACACAGACTCATGAGGGAGATTGAGGGTTTATCAGTGGGATGAGGTATGTACAGGGTTTCTCTGCAGGACCAAGCATTGGGGTGGGTATTTAGTGGAACGACCCGCCTAACAAGTGATTAGATTTGCCCAGAAGCAGTGGCAGCTCCTAGATAACCACACTCTAGTTATCATGCACCAACTGAGGACAATCCCATGGACTCTCCAAATTATTCTGCTAAAATGCCTCAGCTCATAACCAGACTCAAATGCTCATCCACTTGGACTCAATCAATTATCTAGTGTAGCACAGAGTGCCAAGCAGATCCCTCAGACAGCCTTCTTGTTGTATAGGGTGCTTTATGTCTCCCTAAGAGGCTGAAACTGTCCCTAAAGATAAATGTGTGGGTTTATGCATGTGTATGAATGAACAAGAAGGAGAAAGAGAAAGACACAGTAAGAAACAGAGGTACAAAGACAGACAGAAGGATGGACATGCACCACATTGACCTTTCCAGAAATGGTCTATACTCTGACAATCCCAGCACAGCTCACTGAGGTGTTTCCAAGGCGATCAGCACATGTGGTCACCACAGAAACAAGGCTATACACAGCAGAGTTAATCCTCTTCAAGCAGCACACCTGCAACTTCTCCACAGCGGGTGTTGTTTGGTTTTGCACCCCCACCCCCAAAGAGCATTTGAATTAATATAAACATTTCTTAGCTGGTCCTTATGGCAACAGCAGCAATATGGTGGGAGGGACCTGCTCAGAGACTGGCATAATGCCTTCTTTGTGTCATCCTTCCCAAGGGAACAAGGATGGTAAGACCATCCAAGGGCGTTCTGGGGTGGTCCACCAGGTTCATCAGTGGCCTGTACTTGGGGAAGGTGGGGACAGGGCACAGAGGTATGGTTGATGACTCAGAGTCTATAACATATGCAAGATGAGTAAGCTTTAGAGTGATAGAATGTGAGGATGGCCAGAAGAAACTTTGCCTCTTGCCAAAAGTGATGCATTCAAATAAAAAGCAGAAAGAATGTCAGGAGGGAGACAGTGGGGGACGTGAGTATCGGGCAGAGGTGGTGTGGGAGTAAAGACTGCAAACCCAGGAGGAGAGCAAAAGTTTCCATCAACAGGAATGGGGAGGAAAACTCAGCATGGAAAAATACAAGCCTAGTGATAACAGCTTGTGAGTTTTTGCCACGGCTGCAGAGGAGGGGCATGTCAGCGATAAGACTACAGACTGAAATGCCTACTTATGAATGTATGAAGATGGCTCAGTTCTGCATGCAATTGAGCCCTCTCTTCTACACACAGTCTATCAGTTATTGGGCACCAGTGGTACTAGGGAGACAGAGTAAGACAGACATGTAATCTCCCTTCCTTTTCCTTTTTGGGGAGTGAGAAAGCTTTATAGAAGCACACATTTCAGAGGGTGCAAAGCAAACAAACAAAAAGCATGTCACAGTCCAGGATACCAAGTTATACCTTCCGTTGCAATCTGATATGCATGAAATAAACCTTTAAAAAAAAAACCTTACGTTCAGTTCTCATATACAGTAGAAAACCACCATAGCTTGCCCTTGTTTCAATGGACTTACAAAAAAGTCAGGTAGTCAAGTTGTCAGGAGCCTTTACAGACTTCTTTCACAAACAACTTTATAAAAGATCAAAAAGAATTAGAAAAGAATCAAACAGTCCGATAAGTAGTATGCTGAGCTCTATGATGATTTTAATTAGAAGTACAGAGGAATTGAGAACATGAGGTAGAGGGTGGATTTATTCCAGGCAGGAATGCCTGACAGGGTGATGGTCAGAAAAGGCTTCCTATAGGAAGCAAGATGTAGCTTAGTCCAAAGGATAAGTTGGGTTTACCAAGTGGGGGGAAAAGGGTGGGTTTGGTTTGGACATGGAAAGGAAGTGTTCCAGGTGTGGGTGGAGGGGATACACACCAAAGAACATGGTCTCAGAGAACATGGTATGTTGAATTCAATAAATAGAGGAATATGTGGCGGTGGCAATGGGGAGAGATGAACCTGGTTCAGGTTCTGCAGGGCACTGTCAGCGATCCTACGGCATCTGGACCTGGTCCCAAGAGAAGGAAATGACTTTTACAGCTTCACTGATGGCAATGGAGATTGAGAGATTGAGAGTGTTCCAACTGGGCTGCATGAGTGGCCTTGGAGAGGAGATTGTCAAGCTGGGAAAAGGTGGAATTATCAAAAATCATGGTTTCCTCTACTCTTTCCACAATTGCTCTTGAGAAATAGAACTTCAAGTCAAAGATAAACAGACCAGTTGCCTGAAGGGTTGTTAAGTCACCGGCGTTTTTTCTCTACTTCATTTTTGGTAGCACAGAGGGAGAGGAAAAGGACTTGCACTGGAGGAAAGGAATAGGTTCCCAGAAATTACAAGTGTGGAAACCATCTTGTGAAGTCATGTGGAATTCCTGGTGGATGTGGCTGAAGATATGTGTGATCAATGGGCTGATGAGAGCGGCAGCCTGCGGGCAGCCAGGCAGGCATTTTCCGAGCACACTTTTCAGTCTCACTTTTGGAGGTACCAAAGGGAAGCATTGTTGAGGTTTGTCTATGCCTTGATGGTAGATTTCTTAATCTTCTCTATTCTATTCCCTTTTACTGACTCAGATTTAGGCCTTGTAGACCTAGTGGAAGATTATGGTGGGGAGTGAGGGTCACCTTAAAGCATGTGCCTCAGCTTTAACAAGCCCTGCACCAACAGTGAGAAATTCTAGCTCAAAATCTGGAGTCTAAGATATCCGCATTGCAATCTCAGCATTACCCCTTCCCCACTATGTGACTCCAGATCATTAACTTCACATCTTAATATTCAACATCCTCATCTTTAAAGTGCAGATGACCATGATACTCCTTCAAATGTGTATAAGTGAGACTACAACCTGATAATGCATATTAAATGTAAGCACAGGGTCCAGCACAGCCAACATTCAATAAAGGATAGCTGGTATTAATTTTAATGCTACTTCAACCATTTCTATTAGTAGTAGGAGGAGTGTTAGTGTTAAAATCTTCAAGTCATCCTAGGGCTGGGGAGACCCACATTTACTAATAGATTCTTGACTGCACGAGCAAATACTGATGTGATCATGCATTTTGCCTACACGATGCCAAGAGAGCTTACAAATCCATTGTAAAACCACACACCAGTCACTTGGGCAACCAATACCATCAGGAAGGGGTGAGGCTGCCAAAGACTGAGTTAAGTTTTCACTTTCTAACCGATGGCAGTGGTGGTATTAGGGTGCAATGTGAGATAGAGAGTTGTGTGAAGTGGTAAAAATGGAATATGTCTTTTCATAAATCCTAGGCAACCACATACTATACTGTATGACAGAATAAAAAGGAGCCACACAGGGAGCTGGGGGAGTTGTCTTCCCAAACACATCAACATAAAGCACTTTCCACCATTTCAGCACCCGGTGAGATCTTTATGTGCTGGGAATTCAACATATTATGTGTGTCATGAGACAAGAGTAAAGATAGGCTTTTATAGGGTTTGGCTTCCTGAGTGTTTATGGCGTCATACAAATTAGAGCTGCTGAGAAACCAAAATCATGAAGGAGTCCACCTAAGAATCAAGAGCCTGGAAAAAGCATGGAGAAAATTCTGTTCGAGATATCACAAAAAGGAAGATATTCTGCAATCCAATTATTAAATACTTAAAGTACCCTATAGTTTACATAGATAACTTTATCAAACTGGGTTCATGCCATGTATGCTATTTGATATGTTGTCTTTTCTACTTATAAGTATATCTTGGAGAGTGTGATGGTTAATTGCATGTGTCAAGTAAACTGAATTAAGGAATGCCCAGATAGCTGGCAAAACATTATATCTGGGTGTGCCAGAGAGGGTTATTTCAAGATGAGATTAGCATTTGAATCAGTAGACTTAGTACAGAAGATCACACTCACCAGTGTGAGTGGGCATCATTCAATCCATTGAGGGTCCAAATAAAACAATAAAGCAGAGGAAGGGAGAATTCACTCTCTCTTTGAGCTAGGAAATCCATCTTCTTCTGCCTTCAGACTTCAGTGCTCCTAATTCTTGGGCTTTTGAACTTGGCCATTGAACTGAACTACATCATTGGCTTTCCTGGTTCTCCAGTTTGCAGATAACAGATTCGGGACTTTTTGGTCACCATAATCACATAAGCCAATTCCAATCCTATTGGCCCTATTTCTCTGGAGAACCCTGACTAATACAGAGAGGTTTATACATTAACAAATGTAAACTATCTCCTTATTTTAGAGCTGCACAGGGTTCTGTTATAGAATGTAACTACATTTTTACCTAAATATAAATCATTACTTACTACTTTAGTCAGGATGAGGCTAAATTATGCTGCAGTAACAATTCCAAAACCCAAGTGATTTATAATAGTCAAGAATAGACAGGCCAGGTGTGGTGGCTCATTCCTATAACCCCAGCACTTTGGGGGGCCAAGGTGGGAGAATCACTTGAGCCCAGGAATTTAAGACCAGCCTGGGCAACATAATGAGACATCATTTCTACAAAAACAACAGAAATTACCTGAGTATGGTAGTATGCACTTGGAGTCCCGGCCACTCGGGGGGCTCAGGCAGAAACATAGCTTGACCCCAGGAGGTTGAGCTTATGGTGAGCCAGAATCCCACCATTGCACTCCAGCCTGGATAAAAAAAAAAAAAAAGGATAGTCACCCATGAAAGGTTGCGGTATTTGTCAACCTACACTCCAGAGAGATTATAACAATTTATAATCCCAATAATGACATAGGAAGCCTGCACCTTTTGTCCACACTCCTGTGCTTTAAAAAAGAACATCACAAAGGTGGGTCAATAAAAAGCATAGCCCTGGCAGAAGTATTTGGTTGTTGCCCTCTGCTCTTCCTTTCAGCCTCGTGTCCTGTCTTCTTCCCATCCATTCTTTAAAGGAAGCCTCCATGCAGACACTGAGAAGTATTATCCTCAGGCAAAATGCAGGCTCTCCAACTCCATCTCCCCCCACCATGCAAATATGTGTCTCTTCTAGTCAGAAAGACTTTTATTTTCATAACTTTGCCATTAGCTCTCCACAAAACTGTGAGTGGAGGAGAAAAGGGAGGAAAAGATGACACAGAGAACATTCTTCAGAAATCACCTACTTGCATTCTGAAGTTTTAATCATCCCTGATGACTTTTATCTCCAAAAAACTGCCTCAGAACAGATGCTCTCGGCCCCATTTGACCTACACATGGCCATGGGATAAGACAAAATGCAGGGCCCATGCTACTGAAGAACCATAAGGAAATCATTTCTCCAGCAGATAGCATCTGTCCACATCAGTGCTTGGGATGCCCCAGCAACAATGACATTTCCCAGGAAGAGACACAGGCTTGTGTTTTCCAGTGGTCGTGGCAACTGATGGTTGTTTCTGAAAGAAACTGTTTCTTCCAGCCATTGCCAAAGCTCCCCTGATGAGGGCTGGCAGAAATCCCACTCCCTACAGCTTGCTTCCACCCTCCCTCATGGTGGCCCTCACATTCCCTTTAGTCACAGTGTATGAATTTGAACCCTGACTTACCAGGGGCCAATGAATATCAACTGAGAGAAATGAGGGCTCCAGTCTCAGCTGCTCTGCTTCCCAATTGTGAACTCCATGAGTTTATTCTTTCTGAATCACACTCCAAAACACATGGGTGACAGCAGTTCTCCTGCTGAGATGCTATGCAGATTTAATGAAGTTATGATGTTAAGTTCATTCATGAAGAGGCATTAAGAATGTACCTGACATAGACCGCAGAATTGGATAATTGTTCATTTTCTCAGTGTCTTACTTTCTATGTCCACTATTGCCACTCTAAGCCTGGCCTATTACCTCACTACAAATCTCATATAATTGACTCTGACTGGCTTCCCCTCTTGCCTCTGGAATCCCACAGTATATACCCAGTGGAATCATCTGTCAGTCATTTATTAATTCATTCATTCAGTTTTATTCTATGGGAGCCCATCTAACCTTTTAATTGGCATCTGGAAGACCTAGCTTGGTGTCCTAGATCCCCCAATTCTCCAATGTGTAACCATGGAGAATTTACTGGGCCCATCGACCTCCATTTTCTCACCTGCAAAACAGGAATATTAAGATCAACATTATCAGGAAGTTGTTCTAAAATTCAAGTATGCATAAAATCCATCTGAGAAGTTGTTTAAATGAAGATTCCTGGATCCTGCACATTCAGCAAGATCTGAGGCAGAGCCTAGATAACTTTATTTGTAACCAGTCTTCCTTGTGAGTCACCTATCATATTATGAGAATGTCACTATGAAGATAGAATTGGATTTTTTCTGTTAAGGGATTAGTCCAGTGCCCAGCACATAACAGGTGCTTTTATTATTAGATATAGCATTCAACAGCTCCTTGGACTAATCAAAACATGTTTTGAGCCCCCAGTATGTTCTAAGCACTATGATAGGCACTAGAATACATCAGTTATCAAGACAGATGCGGTCCTGCCATAGAGTCTAGGAGGGCAAGCAGACATTGAACAATTATTCTAAGTATTATGATAAAAGAAATGTAGGGCATTCTAAATCATCAGGAAAATGGTTCAGACTTTACTCTCCCCCCCAAAACCTCAACTTTCTAAGACTTACTTCCTGAACCAGGCAGGCAGTGGTATACTGGAGCCAGCTCTACCAGCTAGAGAGCGGATTGTTAAATATTCAAGAATTTTGTGAGCTGAGTGACTTCCCTTTGAAAACTTGCAATTACCCATGTTGGGAATATTCATACCACAGAAATCCCCAAACACTACAAATCAGGGCTCTGCCCCCAACTCTGAGAGCTGGTTGCTAACCATTTACTAGCACAACCCTGCACATAGGTTAGCTCACCACCCTTCCCTCGTTCTTTGCATTTTCCCCACAGTACTTGTACTGGTTTGACCCCTACACGCACCTCCAACTCCAATTGACTGTCTTGGAACCACCCAGATGAAATCTCATGCCATGTTTAGATATTTTTCCCTGGGAGGGTGGTTGAATGCCAGGTCACCAATCCCTCTGGCAAGGACATTCATCTTCATAATGAATTCCACCTGCTAGGCACACCCTCTGCCTCTTGGTGGATAAAGGAGGGAAATTTCCCCTGAGGTAACAATGACATCTGATGGAATTTTTCTGGTCATTCCTCTGAGGTCCCTCACCACCGGTGTATTGCTCTCTTGGGCTGTGAAAACAGAACAAGCTGTTTCTAAGAGTTCCTTCCACAGGGGTAGGGGCGCATCAGTGACATCACCAGCCCATCTCCCTGCACACTGGGAGAAAGGAGCAGTCAGCCCTGGTATCCCTTGCAGGAGGTCTCCTAATCAGGTCCCTGGTTGACCCCACTGGAGGACATTCTTTTCTCCTGTACAGAACATTCTCTCCTCCCTAGATCCCCTCTGATAGAAACTCAAAAGGAGAAATGCCAGGTCATAGAATTTAAACAGAAGGGCCTTACACAATTTATCTCACACTTCAGCAACTTTGCAGTTTATATTTGTAAACCTCACTTATTTACTTGTCCTGTTTTTGTTAAAGTAAACTCATTTAGAGTCACCACATAAAAGGGTTTTGTTTACATGGCCTCTGCTTTCGTTTAGATTCCTGGTTTAGTCTATTAAAATGAGGCTGGTCTTATTCTCCCAAATAAAAAGAAAACTTTAAATAAAGTTCTGAGTCTTCCAGACATGGCTAACAGGCCCAAGATTTTGTACAAAATACTCAGAATGTGGCAAAAGGAGGAAGCAGAGGCAAAAGAAGGCCTGGAGTCCTTACAAATCACTTTTGCCTGGGTATTGGTTTGGGGCTTGACAATGCTTTCTGACTTAGAAACCATGTTAGGGTTCCCTCAGGATGAAGCTGAGAGCTTGCAGCTCGTGATGGCTTGGTGGGACTCAAAGAAGGGTTTCCAAAGTCACTTTCACCCTGTCACCCAACACCCAGTGCCCTGCAGAATCAGTCCCTCATCACAAGCTTGTGGGACACCTTTAACCCACTTGTCACACAAATGGTCTTACTACCCACACAGAGGTCAAAAGAAGGCTGGTTTACATTCTATCACGTGCTCCCACCCTTTTTGGTGTGTGTGTGTGCGTGCGTGTGTGTGTGTGTGTGTGTGTGTGTGTTGTGTGTGTGTGTTTGTGTGTGTGGTGTGCAGCACCTCTCTCTGGACGCCTGGGGGCAGAGATCACTGCTATGAAAACCACCACTGAGCCAGGCTCGGTGGCTCAGCCTGTAATCCCGTGCTTTTGGGAGGCTGAGGTGAGTGGATTGCCTGAGCCCACGGGTTCGAGACCCGCCTGGGGAACTTGGTGAGACTTCATCTCTACAATAAATCAAAAAAAATTAGCCGGGCGTGGTAGTGCGTGTCTGTAGTTCCAGCTACTTGGAAGGCTGAGGTGGAAGGATCGCCGAAGCCCAGTAGGTCGAGGCTGTGGTGGCCGGGAGCAGCCACTGCGCTCCAGTCTGGGCGACAAAGTGAGACTCCAACTCAAAAAATAAAAAAAGAAAGAAAAAAGAAAACCACCATTGACATGAGTGGGCAACTGAAGAGAACTTGTCTCTTCCTCCACCTCTGGCTTCATTCATTTGTCTGGGAAGTTAGAAAATAAGCCATCTCCTGGCAAAAGAGTTAAACAGAAGAAAAGATTCAAGAACCACGAAAGCTTGTTGATGTGCCTTTCTTCAAGATTGGAGACTACCTTTGTGAACTCTGTGTACCCCCTTCTCCCAAATCCCATTCCTTCGGCTTTGCCAGTGGCCAAGAACAACTCACACAAAGGACACGGGAAAGCAGCGCCTGGTAAGCAGCACCTCAAGGAGAGAAAAAAGAGTTCATAGACAATCATCAATTGAAGAATTGAGAAAGTATGAAGATCTATCTTATGGAATATTATGTGACAGTTATAAAGAATTAGATATATATGAGTATACTAAAAGGAAAAAGCCTCTGGGACACACATAGTTCAGTTAGAAAGAATGTGTGCAACATAATGTCATTTATGTTAAAAACAAGCAAAGTCATAATGTTAAGGGTATTAGGCTGAGTGGAAAAACACAAGTGTAAAAGATCAAATACTATATGATTCCATTTCTAGGACATTCTCAAAAGGACAAAATTATAGGGATGGAGAACAGATTATGGCTGGTCAGGGTTAGAGAGTAGAGGAGCAGGGAGAAGAGGTGCGACCATAAAAGAATAGGTGATGAAATAATTGGAATAAACTGTCGATGGGATAATTCTATATCTTGACTGTGGTGGTAGTCACACAAATCTACATATGTGATAAGATGGCATAGAACGATATGCCCACATTTTATCAATGTGATTTTCTGTCTTTGATAGTGTAATATAGTTATATAAAATGCAACCATTGCAGGAAACTGGAGATAGGTACAAGGAATCTCACTGTACTATGTTTGCCACTTCTTGTGAGTCTATCATTGTTTCAAAATACAAGTTAAAAGTTTCAAAGCAATACCATATATTTCTGCAGATACAAGGTCTGATAATTTAAGTTTACTAACTTATCTTAGAAAATGTGCTACATACCTCATTGCTGAATATCACTATGGTCACTTTTGATGTACTCCCCTTGAGAATCTGTGCCCCAATGCCAGTGCCTAGTCCACCCATAAAAGCAACCTTGGAACTCCTTTTCTGGAACGGCCATCAGAACTGTTGTCATATTACCCATGATGTCCTGAATGTCATCATAATGTCTTCCTTTCAATATTTCCTTTATCTTTGGGTAAAGAAAAAAGTAATTGGAGACCAGAACAGGTGAGAAGGGAGGGTGTTCCGATACAGTTATTTGTTTAGTGGCTAAAAACTCCCTCACAGGCAGTGCTATGTCAGTTGGTACATTGTCATGATGCAAGAGCTCCTTCGGGACCATTTTTACACACACCTTTCTCATGCCAAGATTTTCAGTTAAGATTTTCCTGTTTCTCTATTGATATTTATTTGGTCTGCTATGCTTCTCACAGTCAGCTGACGATTTTGCCTCACAGTTCTATGAATTTTTGCAATGTTTTCATCATTCTGCTCTTTCCTGACAGTCCTGGCCTGTCTTCATCAGTGATGCTCTCTCTCCCCTCAGAAAAACGTTTAATCAGTTTGTATACTTTTGTTTTCTTCATGGCATTATCCCCATAAATTTGGACTAACATGTGCCTGATTTTACTTCCACATTTGCCAAGTTTAACAAGAAATTTAATGTTTGTGTATTGCTCTAATTCAAGCTCTGACATTCTTGTGACAGCACACAAAAACATGCAACAATAATGAACACCACTCAGCAAGCCATCGCCACATGTTAACACAAACACAACTGTGAGACACTGATATATCAAGGTTATGAAACCTTATCAAGTTGTTTGTACAGTGCTGCCAACGTAAGCACATGGTGGCAAGTTCACAAACTTAATTGTCAGAACTCATACATTTGTAAGTAAATGAAAACAAACTAAAAGGATGTACGCCATACCAATTACTGCAGTCACTTGGGTATTTAGGAAAGAGGTATTTAGGATTGGGAGCTGGTCAGTCGATACTTAGCTTTATCTGTAGTGTTAAACAATTTTTCCTACAAAAATGCATTTGTGTATTCCTTATGTAGTTAAGATAAAGCATTACTAAACTTTGTAGAACTAGCCAGAGCCAACAAATATTGACTGATCATTTACTACATGCCAGACGCTAGGATTGGAGCAATTAAAAGTCAACTTCAGTCCCTGTCCTCATGGAGGGATGGTCCAGCTATGCAATTAGCCATTAAACAAACGGTTACACCTGAGATGGTTACCACGACCAAGAAACCTCAGAAGCTGCATAGATGTGGCTCAGGGAATCCTAAAATTCATTTCTGTAGCCTCCACCATCAGCCTATATCCAGCAGCCACTCACTCCCTCATCAGCTGTTTGCCATGCCTTGCTGGACCACCCCAAGGAGAGGGAGAAGAATAGACAAAGTTTCTGCCTCAATTCAAAGAAAACACATCCAAGAGATTGACCTATACCGAGTCTAGGCAATGAATTGGCCTTGGAGTGACGCTTCTAAAAGAAGATAGGGAGACAGACTAAACCCCTGGGGCCTGGGAGAATGAAGAGAACAAGGTGGTGTGTGCTGGAGCCGGCCTGAAAGGACTCATAAGAGCCAATCGTGAACTTTTCTGGAATTTTGTGAACCCATTATTAGACACAGTTGTTATTAAAAATTAAATTATATATTTATACTTAAATAATGTACATTCAAGACAAAGGTAATAAATACTTAAGAGTCATCACTTTCTAATTATTTTACCACATTTTGCTGTTATCTATATTCTTGAGGTTATTTGCACCTTTAGTATTTGTACAGAGAAAATACTTATAATGATGCACTACTGTTCGTCTCTGCCCAGATCTAGGAGTGTTTCTACCACAGATATTGGTAAATGTCACAAATTGGCACCCCTCCCACAAAAAAAAGTTGGTTGTTAAACATTTACCACTACACGACTGGACAAAAGGCAAGTTCTTGCATAGGGTGCCTTGGGTCATGACAGTTGAAACATTCATGTAGGTTTTGGATCTTCCCCTTTTAATGCTGACCACTGGGCCAGGAACACAGCAAGTACTCAAGGGCTCAAAAAGGACAAAGTACAGATACCAGATTTTTCCCCCAATCTTTCTGGTGACTTCAAGTCACACCCTGCTTTTCTCTGGCAGACTCTCCTTTTATCCTTCATCTTTATTTTTTCTGGAGTGTAAGAAGAGTCCAGAAAAAATGCCTCGAAGACCCTAAGACACACTTCTTACGACTTGATGCAGATGTGACCATAGCTTGTTGAGACAACCATGTCCTGGGCAGGGATTCCCACCTGAGTCAGCTGGTGACACCCACAGTTAGCATCCTAGGGCAGTCTACCCCAGTTACTTTATCTTGGCTCCCATCACAGGTCCTCTCCCTTTCCCAGTGCCTCTGCTTCTCCTTTTAGAAACCTGCTCAGTAATTGGAATGTGAGGTAGATGCTCCCTTCTACAGTTCACAGGTCTCGCTTCTGCCAGCTTCCCAGGATCCCCACACCTCTACCATTTAATGTCTTTAGGTAAATACATTCTTTTTCAATCTTTAACTAAAATCTATGGTGTCCCACATAAAACTGGCAAGGACTGAGCTGCCCTAGTTGAATTAAGACTTGAGCAAGTGGACTGATTACATAGACACCACCACATGAATAGTGCCCCCTGGAGTTGTGATTCAGAGGTTCTTAACTTAGGAGTCTGGACTCCACTGAGTCCTTTCCACCCTGCTTCAACGCTCTGTTCCCCCATCTCCACCTCTCAGAGCCCTCAAAGTGTTCTCCAGAGTTCAATGTGGGAAACATCTTTCTTTTTGATGCACAGCATCCATGTCCCCATGTCCTGAATTCAGCACTTTGTTCTTCAGTAAACCACCTTGCTTTCTCTTTCAATTTCATCTGATTTAATGTGAACAGACTCCCAACCAAGGCACTAAGACTGGGATAATCAGAGGCAATGTGACAATTGCTGAAAAGAGGCACTGTTTCCACAGGAACTGAAAGAAGAGTTGTGAGTCTTATGGCTGGCAGTCATTTTGTCTGATAATGGAGCCATAAGTCTGAGCCCTAAAGACATCTTTCAGGCTCTTCGATCTTGCTATGTCTAGTAGACTTAAGGGTAGAAATTCCTGTACTTTTCAGTCACATGAGACAGTAAATCCTTTTTGTTGACTTAATCCAGTTAAGTTGGGTTTCTACACAGTTTGAAGTTGCTAGGGAGGTGAAGGACCCTTGCATCACTGAATGTTGGTGTGAGAAGACATTGTATGGATAACCACTTAAAGGGCCATTTCACTTTTACCACCGAAGACCCCTTTTTATCACTGTTGCTACCTTGTTTTGATGTCATGTCTATCAAAAAAAATAAAATAAACCTTACATTGTTAATCAATAGAGGCATTATTGCTCAATTTTACTGAACACAATGATAGCAGTTATTACTTACAAGGCTCTATGGTAAAAGCAACATAGTTTATGAGGTTAAAAATCATAAACTTAGAGAGAGACAGACTTAGATATGAATCCTGCCTGCCTCCCCTACTCCATTGTAGGTGACTTCAGAAAAGTAACATTACCTTTCTAAGACTCATTTTTCTCATCTGTAAGAAGAGATGTATTACCCAGCTTATAGGGTTGTTGTACGGAATAACTAAGAGAAAGCATGAGAACAAAGTATCTGACTGAAGCAAGCAAACAATATCAACACAATTGAATGACATCAACTTCAAGATTGACAAGATCTACAAAGTATCCAACATAATGAATAAAAAATGATTTCCACTAAGATAAAGAGAAGGTTCTAAAAACCACCAGAGAGAAAGAAAAATAATTCATGTTACAAAGGAGATAAAATGGCAAATACTAATAGAATACCAATGGATTTAATTGTTATCAAAACTAGGAAATAAAAACAGGAAAAATAAGTTTCAGAAACTCTCTGAGCCCCAATCTCATTGTTAGTAAGTTGGTAGTAAAGGGGCATAATGTGGACTAAAGAAAATTATGTTTATAAAGTAGTAAGCAATGTGGCAGTTCAGTAATACAATGAAGGAGGAGTTACTCTAATGACTGATCAAAGCCCATCTAGGTCATGATGTAGCTCCCAAAGCAGTCTGTTCTTCCTTGGGAGGGGCCCAAGACTCCAAGTATAAACTAGCACATTGAAGAAATCTCCCTGATGGAATTATAAGGCAGAGCCCAAAATCTTCAGTACCACCCTCCCACAGACGGTACCAGACCTGAGGTTGGACCCAGGTAGAAAATTCAATTGTGCAATCCTGCTTCATTCCTCAGATGTCTCAGCCTCCCACATCCTTCAGAAGGAGGTTATAGGAAGGGTCTGTCAGGGCTCCGAAGGCCTTTGGAAGTAATTTCTCACAATACAGGTTGAAATGGGCATTTAGAGACTTTCAGTTGAGGCATGACCATCAGCAACTTGTTCCCCACTACCACCAAAATAATCCTGCCGTCCTAATGACCTACATCAGCTTGCACAATCCATTTCTGCCTTCAATATTGTCAATACAGTTCTGCCTAAAATAATAGACACCTCAATTGGTGACCTGCTGCCAACCTCTCCCATCCCACCTTCTGCATTTTATCCTGATTTTCATACCCAAAATACAAATCTGATCTTGTCATCTCATGCTCAGGAACCCTCTTGGGTTCCCCATTTCAAAGGCAATAAAATTAGAACTCCCCACTTGGCATTTGTACCCCATATGGGCCCCCTAACATCCTTCACTCCAACCATACTGGACTCATCTCCCCTTGCAAATCACCTTCTGCCCACTCCAATTTCCAAACCTTTGCTTGAGCTATTTCCTCTGCCTGAAAGGCCTTTTCCTCCTATCTCATGATTTAAGTCATACTTCTCCTCCTATTCTTTGAATGTTCACCCATCGCACTTACTCTGAGTCCAGACTTTATGAGGGTTAATTATGAATGTTTCTCTCCAAGGAAACTAACAGAGAAGACTGACCACTGAGTACTGAAGTCTGAATTCCTCAGAACACTCAGCACAGAGGTGAACATCAAATACCAGCCCCAGGGATAAATGATAAATCAGCAATGCCCAACTTATGATGATAAATTCCTGTGTACTTTGATACCCTTCTCTTTGCCTTTAGGGGCTTGGTGTGTTCTTCATTAGTTAAGGTTACTCGGGGGAAGACACTCTATTAGTTAAATATGCATTAATCTGCACTTGAGTCACATTATCCCATTTGTAGTTAAAACTCTGTCCTACTTACTTTTTGCAGTAGAAAAATGAAGGACATTATGCCCCAATCAATAAATCAGGAACACCAGCCAGTAAAAGAGGGGAACTGGAGGAATGGGAAGGTCCTTGAACACAGTGCAGGTGGCCCCTTCTTCCTATCAGACCCGTGGTAGCTTTGCTAATGCACTCCACTTTTGGCATACTTCACCATCACCATTGCTATCACCTCTAACTAGCTCCTTGTGATAGAAAAAGTGACTGGCACTTGGCAGCATTCACAGTGGCAACTATTCCCTTCTCATCCAACTGCAAGAAGTGTGATGCTCACACCGTTTGAATCCATTTTTTTTCAAATGTACATACCTCTTTCTACCTACTGCTCTTGAGAGAGAGAGAGAGAGAGAGAGAGAGAGAGAGAGAGAGAGAGAGAGAGAGAGAGAGAGAGAGAGAAAGTGGGTGGGGCAGAAGATGACTCCAGAAGAAAGGTGCCCCTTCTCACAACTTGTTTTGGATCCTGGATGTGAACAGAACACTCGTGTTTACCACAGCCCAGCCTCCAATCACAAACCCCGTCTTGACTTCCACATGCCTGGGAAGGCTTACATTCCGTTCTGTCAACCTCTCCTCTCAAGTTCATACCTCTGTGCTCTCACAGTTTACCTGGGAGACAGTGGATTCCTCCATCGCCTGGGAGGTCCTCCCTCCAGTTCCTTTGAGGCAGAAAGCCATTAATTTCAGCAGATGTTTCCAGGTTCCTTTGCCCTCCCTGGGATGTATCTCTACAAAGGAACCAAAAGGTCTGGGCTTGGGATGAGTGGAAGGGGTCATCCTGCTGTCAGAGAGGGCTGTGGTCATGCAGAAACTATGTGTGCGTAGACTGGAGCGGTCCTGGGCCATGGAGAAGGGAAACGTCTTTTGGTGTGTTTGACACACATTGAGAATTATAGCCAACTGGAGAATTCTCCAAACTAACATTCCCCTAATGAGAAGACCCTGCCAACACCATCACCAAACCAAGTTCAGAGGGAGCAGAAAAAAGAGAGAAAAATGTTTCCCCTCAGCTGTTGGCAAGATGAGCAGCGTATGAGGGTCCTGAAGTCTTCAGCCTAATTTATGCCATGGACAGGGTTATTTTAAGACCTGAATTGAACTGAAGGTTTGCATCAGTGCCTGCCTGTGTCCCTTATGGACCTCAACTTCCCTGAGCACCTTTCAGTGCTGGTTGAGCATGGTTTTCACACCTGCCTTTCCCTACCTGAGCTCTCCGGGGACCAGTGAGACTCTCAGTCACTTTTGCAGATGTCAACGCAGCAGCAACAACAAAGATGTGATAAACCACCCTTTGCTTTCATGTGCTCACTCCTTGACACACGTTTCTAACATCTTATGTGTGCTGGGGAAGAGGTGTCAGGACAGAGTGGTGAAAAGCACAGCTTGTCCCCTCGCCAAGCCATAAACTCCAACCCCATCAAGGCAGGAGGAGAGCCCATCACTTCATTATATAGAATGGTGGGTCTCAAACTTTGGCAGCATCAGAATCACCTCGGGATGAAGGGGAGGGTTGTTCCAAGACAGATGACACGCACCACCCCCAGAGTTCTCAGTAGAGCTGAGGGTAAGGCTGCTGAAAATGTGTGTTTCTAACAAATTCTCCAGTGATGTGGAAAGTGCTGGTCCAAGGATCACATTGAACCTTACTCCATACAGGGACCACCTGCAGCAAGCAACAGGTCCAATGTATTGTCAGTTAGTGAGAGGAGGGCAACAGTTCATGTAGTGACTGTCACAGGTGCAGATAGGCTCCAGCAAAGCTTCAAGTAAAGGGGAGTCCGTGCTTCATTCATTGCTGTTGTGCCCTGCCCTGTTTCTGTTTGGCCAGACCTGGGTCCTGATTTGTGCCTCAGGTTTCAAACCTGGCATGAAATATCCCCAATAGGTCATGATTTAACAGCTATAAATTAGATAATACATAGTGTGTGTGTGTTAGGCATTTTCATGCATTATTTTATTTAATTCCTTATAGCAATCCCCTGTAGCAGTAGCAATATCTAACATGAAAATATCACTGATTCTGTACCAGAAACTCTTCTAAATGCTTTAGATGGAGGGTTGAAAGAATGCTACCCATGGACTCAATCTCATCCACTATCCATGAGGGGGGACCCCAAAATCCATTTATTTAAAAATTGTGTAGTTATTTTTACATGTTTAAACTTCAGTCACCTGCAAAGTACTCTTCATTTGAGGCAATAGACTTACTGAGATTCTTTCTCTACTGCTCAAAACAGTTTTGAAATCGTTGATTTTGATGCTTTTTAGTGCTTCTTACTTTTTTTGTTTTACCTCTTTCACAAGGGCAAAGCATTTTCTTTGAGGACTTTTTCATGGTGGGAGTCGCTCTGGACAAGATCAGGTGAATAGAGAGGCGGAGACACATAGGTCACAAACACTCAGCACGGTGTGAACAGCTGCATTGCCATGGTGAAAGAACCAGTCACCTGCTTGCCACAACTCAGGGTGTTTCTTCTGCAAATTGTGATGCAATCTTTTCAAAACTTCCAGATAAAAACTTTGGTTGACTATTTGATCCAAAGGAACAAATTCCACATGTATTACAAGGGGCCCACCTTCCAAAAGATAATTCCTGGGGATTTTTGGGTCCCCCTTCATATTTTGCTAAACAAATTTCATGGGAATACAGTCATACACAATTGCCTACATATTGTCTATGAGTACTTTTCTACTAAAATAGCGGAATTAAACAGTTATGAAAGAGACTGTATGCCTCACAAATTCTAAATGATTTACCTCCAATCCTTTACAGAAAAGGATTGCCAGCCCTTGTTTTAGAACTATTAGATTGCTTAGTCCTTCTAACAACACTAGAGGAGAGTGCTGTTTTTCACTGTGGTAAAATATACATAATGCAAAACTTACCAGTTTAACCATATTTCAGTATACAGCTTAGAGGCATTGAGTGCTCACACTGAAGTGCAAACCTCATCACCATCAATCTCCAGAACTTTTTCAGTTTCCCAAACTCCTTCTCCCAGCTCCTGGTGCCACCATTCTGCCTTCTGTCTCTATAAATTTGACTCTTCTAGATAGCTTTTATAAGTATAATCATGTATTTATCCTTTTGTGCTGGCTTCTTTTACTTAACATAATGATTTCAGGTTCATCCATGTTATAGCACATGTCAGAATTTCACTCCTTTTTAAGGCTGAACGATATTCCATCATAAATACATATCACATATTGTGTAGCCATTCATTTGTTGATAAACATTTGGGTTGTTTCCAACTTTTGGTTATTGTGAATAATGCTGTGCTAAAACATGGATGTAAAAATATGCTTGAGTCCCTGCTTTTGAATTTTTTGGACATATAGAAGTAGAATTGCTGGATTATAAATTTATGTTTACTTTTTTGAGGAAATGCCACACTTCTCCACAATGGCTGCCCATTTTATATTCTCATCAGCAATGAACAAGGATTCCATTCCAATTTCTCCATATCCTCACCAATACTTGTTATTCTCTAGTTTTTGTTTGCATATTTTTAAATAATAGACATCCTAATGTATATGAAGTGATATTTCATTGTGGTTTTTGTTTGCATTTCCTTAAAGATTAGTAACGTTTAACACCTTTTCATGTGCTTATTAGCCATGTGCATATCTTCTTTGGAGAAATGTCTATTCAAGTCATTTATCCATTTTTAAAATCAGGTTGCTTGCTTTTTGTTGTTGAGTTGTAGATCTTCATAAATTCTGAATATCAATCCCTCATTAGATATATGATTTGTAACTATTTCCCCCCATTCCATGGGTTGCCTTTTCACTCTTTGATAGTGTTCTTAAATGCACAAAAGTTTTTCATTTCAGTAAAGTTAAATTTATCTAGTTTTTTTTCTTTTATTGCCTGTACTTGTGGTGTCATATTCAAGAAATCATTACCAAATTTAAAGTAATAAAGTTGCTTTTCTGTCCTCTTTGAAGAGTTTTGTAGTTTTAGCTCTTTCATTTAGGTGTTTGATCCATTTTGAGTTAATTTTTTTTTCTTTTTTTTTTTTTGCGTTGGAGTCTCACTCGGTCGCCCAGACTGGAGCGCTGTGGCCGCTGCCGGCCACCGCAGCCTCGCCTGCTGGGCTCCAGCGATCCTTCTGCCTCAGCCTTCCGAGTAGTTGGAATTACAGGCGCGCACTACCACGCCTGGCCGATTTTTTGATTTATTGTAGAGATGAGGTCTCGCTGCCCAGGCAGGTCTCGAACCCGCGGGCTCAGTCAATCCACTCACCTCAGCCTCCCAAAGGCGCGGGATTATAGGCTGAGCCACCGAGCCCGGCTAATTTTTTTATATGGTATAAAGTAAGGGTTCAGCTTCATTTTTTATGTGTGGGTATACAGTTTGCCCAATATCATATGCTGAAAAGGCTGTCATTTCCCCATTTAATGATATTGATGCTCTTTAGAAAATAATTTGATCATATATGCAATAATTCATTTCTGGGATTTCAATTCATATCCACTGGCCTCTATGTCTGCCTTTATGCTAGTACCATACAATTTTGATTATCATGGCTTTGCAGTAAGTTTTGAAACCAGGAAGTATTAGACTCCAACTTTGTTCTTTTTCAAAATTGTTATGGCTATTTGAGGTCCCTTGAGATTCCATATGAATTCTAGGATAGATTTTTCTAATTCAGCAAAAAATGTCATTGAGATATTGATAGGGATTGCACTGACTCTGTAGATCCCTTCAGGTAGTATGGATGGCTATCTTAATATTAAATCTTATAATCCATGGTCACAGATGCCTTTCCATTTATTTGTATCTGCTTTATTTTTTTCAGTAATGTCTTGTAGTTTTCAACATAAAAATCTTTTGCCTCCTCAGTTAACTTTATTCCTAAGTATTTTATCCTTTTTGATGATATTACAAATAGAATTGTCTTCGTAATTTTCTTTTCAGATTGTTCATTGTTAATGTATAAAAAATCAAGTGATTTTTATGTGTTGGTTTTGTATCCTACAACTTGTCAAAAACTAAGTGGTATTTTAATCCCAATTTTATAGATGGGAAAACTATAGCACAGGGTATTATAAGTAATATAGTAAGTAGGGAAGCTGAGTTTCCAGTCCAGCCATTTTGTTTTCTGTCCCTTCTTCTCACCATTACTTTTCACTGCTTCATTTAAAAAAGTAATAATTTGGCCAACGTCTCACTTACAGCAAGCAGTAAATTCAGAATTCAAGTTTAGATATCACTCCAAAGTTTTGCTCATAACTACAACAGCATTCTGACAGTCCTAGGATGCCCCAAACACAAATCCATCAATTAAATACCTTGGCTAATCAGTGAAGAGGAAATTCAAGATTTTTTTAAAAAGTAAATTGCTGTATGGAAGAGGCAAATAAATTCTGCCAAAGGGTGTTCTCAGTGGTTCACTAGAGCTGGGATGACCCTTGTCCTGAAGTTCCTTGGATAACCCTAGATGATACATTTGGTTTAGATAATATGTTTTATGATGACTCTAACTGTAGAACAGCCTACATGTCCTCAACTGGTTAAAATTCTAAGTTGAATTTTAAAAGACTAGAAAGGAAGGTAACACCTAAATAAATTTCCCCTGAATCCAACCAACATGTATTTTATAGTCTTTCTCCTCTAAAGAGCCATGTGGAGTTGAATGTTTAATGAGAAACTTCCCACTGTGAGCTACAGGGTGAAGGTTCTAAATCCTGAGAGAAACCCAGAGGTGGCTTCTGTCTTAAGTGCCAAATGAAATGACACCAACTGTCCTCATTTGAAATGCGTGAGAATCCCAAGCTGCTCAAAAGGTGGTCATTGCACCTTACAAAAGAATGCCATGGACCTATCCCAAAGGCCTTGGGCACCAATCCCAAAGGCAATGAACTCAAACTAAACAAGCCTCCTCATTGGCTGCTGCTGTTAATGTTGTAAAAGACTCTGCCCAATGGCTTCAGGCCTGAATAAATGTTGACTTGGCTGACCCAGTCCACTAAAATGAATTGGGCATGACTCAGGTGCAGGGATGCCAGCCCTTCCATTAACAGGAAAGACATGCAGGGGCAGCAGAGAGGGTCAGCATACCAAGGATGCAAACAAAGACTCCTCTCCAAATGGACCAGTTACAGGGAGGAGGAAAGGAAATCGGAGAAGACAAACCTTGAGGTTCTTGTGGGATGGTTTTCTTAACAAATTCATTTCATGATTGCTACAAAGCCTGAGGAAAGGGCACATGATGCCATTAAGCATATGTGAACACATAGAAACATCTGTAACATCTACAAGTCTCAGCCTTTCACCTGTAAAATGGTTAGCAGTTAACATTCCTCTTTGCTCCTAGTATCTACAAGAAACTGCTGTAAGGATCAAAAAGCAAGATGGAAGAGAAAAAGGGAAAAAAACAACCCTGTGGTATTAAATAAACTTTAGGAACATAAGTATAATCTCACAGCACTGGCTTGGGGTTGGGAGAAGTTTGGTTAAAATAGGAATGGAAATCAAAAGTAGCTTCAGCTTTGAGTGCAATGCTTTAATTTCCTTTAGAGTGGTGAATTCACATATAATTTCAATAATTTTCAAAGGTATATAGACATATATATGTTATATACATATGAGCATATTCAAATAAGCCTATTCATAAAGGGTTGCAGTTCGATTACATGCCAAAACACAATACTATTCTGTCTACTATTTGCTCTTCGAATCCCACCTTTTTGGGGTCAGTTCTTCCCAACCTCTTGAGAAAAGTCTAGAGATAGTTCCATAAATTTTTGGGTTGTGTCCTCTTGTCATTTATGGTCTCAGAAATTGCATCATTTGGTAAATAATGTATAGTTCCGCATAATAGTCAAAATTTCACTTGAACTCACAGCATCACACCTCCCCAGCTCAGGCTACCTCAAACCAGGACCTCTGATAAGGAAATAAGCATGTCAATCCTTCTTTATTTCCCTGTCTTGCTCATATCCTCCTGCCCTCAGTGGTGGGATTTTTTTACTCCCCCAGGCCTGGGTAGAGGTAAGAAGAGATAACTGACACGTCTGTAACCAGATATTGGTTTTCTTTGACTATGGTAAATGTTTAAAATCAACCCTTTTTGTGGGGGATCTGGATTGGTGATTTCTTCATCACTGGTGCTCTCCAGTTCCTTCATGCAGACCAGTGTCCCCATGGCTGCCCACTTTCATCCCTTAGTCCCTGACAAGGTTCACCACATGCAGATCCTCTCTGTTGGAGTCCCAACTTTCTGCAGACTGAGGCACTGCTTGTATGGCACACACCCGGTCAAAAGGAAACAAATTTGGGGAGTGTGGGCTGTGCCAGAGAAGCCACCTGTCTCCAGTGCCCCTCTGAGCAGCAGCCCACCACAGCCATCTGTTTTGCAAGCCTCTGTCCATACCTGGCTTCCATGTCCTGAGAGTCTCCTGGTGATCTATGCCAAGCCCTTGGCGTGGTAAGCTTGGAGTTCCACTCATTTGCTTTAGGATTAAGAGGAAGCACCCTACAGACCAAGAAGCAGGGATTAGAGATAAAATGAGGATTACAGCATGCTCCCAACTCTCCCCAAAGGATTTTTCTCCCTATTTCCACCTCTTAGCTTCTTCAATTTTGATCTTCATATGTCCATCAATGGCATAAAGGGTTAAAGGTTGCAAAACCCATCCTCACATACCTAGGTTGCATGTCCTACAGAGATGACCTAGTAAATTTTTCCCAAGTATTATATAATATTAAAATGCAACTTCTACAGTGGCCCCAAGACAACAGGCATCAAATACTATTGGGCAGACGGAAAGGGTTATCTTATAACATCCAGTTGTAGAAAAAAGACTAGAAGCAGATATATTGGTTAACAGTAGCTAATTCCAAGGACTGGAACTATGGATAATCTTTTCATTATACTTCTCTTTTCATTATACTTTTCTTTTAAGAAATAACTTAAAATAAAGATAAGGTTCTATTCTTAGTAAAAAGTAGAAAAAGTTTAGAAAATGAAGAAAAATGGAGAGCATATAAAAGAAGAAAAGATAGAAGAAGAATGGAAAGAGAGCAGGCAGAAAAGGAGAGTAAGAAAGAGAGAGAGAGAAAAAGGAAGATCTCAAGACTTTTTAAAACAAAGCCATTGCATTGATGACAGAAACAGAGAACATTATTTTCTTTAAAAGTGTGCTTTTAAAGTATTGTCAATCTTCACATGGTAAACACACACATCAATTTAGAACTAGTCTTGTATCTGCCTCTTTGAAGAAGGAAGAAGGTATGCTAGAACAAAATGTTAACTGTGTTTGCAAGGATGGACTGACCCAGCTTTGCAATGAAACCCAGGCACAGGTCCAGCTCTGTTGATGGAAACAAAACTCAGAATCAAGATCATTCAGTTGGGACTAGTGTAGTACTTGCACTTTTATCAACCATGATGAAAAAGAGGTAAAGTTGTGTAAAGAAAGTAGCTATGGGAACAAGACTGCAGAGACTATCTACAAGCTCTTTAAATAACATTAATTTAATAGTATCCATTTGAACAACGTGCTAATCTCAGAAAATCTTCCCGTAAAAGCAGGTCTTGGCAGCATCTTATTAGTCATCAGCTTCTCACTTAGCTAGGAGAAGTAAGAAAGCTGCAATTCCTTTTTCCTTCATTCTAATATGTTGACTTCTCACTATTTGAGATAGGACAGTAGGCCTCAAGCTTGAGCACAGTGGGGTGCCTTTGGAAGGGCTTCAAGCAGAAGAGCTGTATGTGGCATATTCTTTGCTCTGTGTGCCCCCGCCAGATCCACTCTCTGCCCTTCTGCATCCTTCTCTGTATCCCAGGAGGCTGACCACTACACATTTTATCCCATGTGCCTTCCTGCTACCAGTTCAGTGGAAGGGGCCAGAAGACATGGAAACAGGAGAGAGAGGACAGAGAGGCTGGGATATTTATTCTTTATTCATTTATTCATTCTACTAAAGGGCTTCTGGCAGGTAGCCCTTTCCTACAGCCACGGGTCTGGTGACTTCTCCCTCTATGTGTCCTGTCAGAGAGTCCTGGCTTCAGCATAGGAGCCCAAGTAGGGCAAGATTAGATTTGGGGAGATTAGTTGAGGATTGTTCTATGTCCAGGAGAGAGATGGTGATGGTTTGGTCTAAGGTGTCTGTATCGTGTAGTGACAGAGATGGAGAAAAGTAGCTAGATGCTGAGAGCATGAAGGAGTAAAACCTATCCAACCCATGGTATGGATTGGACATGATGCTAAAGAACACTCCTAAGTTTTAGATGTGAAGAATAGTATGGATCATGGCCATTTGCAGTAATAAGGAATGCTTGAATTCAATAATCCCTTTGGAAACTCATTTTGAGTTGCTGCGCTGGGGATGGAGAATGGCAAAGATCCTCCTTTTCTTTGTGTCATTCACTCTGAGGTGGAGGGGAAGTAGCACCCTGGATTTGGGCAGTGGAGAGCATTTTAGGGGGTGTGGTTCTGTGCAGGGGAAAGGATCATATCCTTAGCATACATTTGAATAGCAAGAGGGGTCCTAAACATGTCATTTGTATTTGCAGAGAACTCACATGCTGTTTTCTTATGCCTAATGAAGACAGATTAGGCAAAGCAACTTAAAAATTGAAATTTTTCTAGTCCTCTTAGGTACCAGAAAAAATAAATGTTAGATATATAATTATTGTGCACCTTGAGAGAAAAAGAAAAATCTTACACGCAAAGAACATTTTCATAAATCATGTCTATGATTTAAAAAATATGGTTTGAGCAGACACAACTGTGCTTTACCCTGCATCTGTTTCACATACACAAATGTGTCAGGTTTACATAAACCACACTGATACAGATGAAAAATAAGGGAAGAACAAGATAAAAATAGCTCTTATGGTATCAGTAACAAGTCTTTTATTATTATAATATATGATAGCATTGCAATCAATCACACTCTATACTGCATTGGCTAGTGACCTCAAGCACCGTGAAGGAAGAGCTAGCCAACATCCAGGAACCAATTCTTTCAGCTTAAAAAAAGAAGAAAAAAAGCCCTCCAGTATCTTATGTTTAAATATCTGGTGACTATTTCAAGGATAGTGAAATGAATCAATCTCATCCCCCAAGCATTTCCCAGGTCCTGATTTCAAATGTGTTCTTTTTACATGACATTCCCCCAGGGCAAGAGTGGTGAAGGGACTGACAACCTGTCCCTTTTCTGATGCTACAGTAGATAGATCATCTATACATGCAACCACCCAACTAGCCCCTGATAGCTTCCCAGTCCTGAAAGACAACACTGCCGATTAGGACTTTTATCAACCCTCTCTCCTACTGTCCCCAACTAGCTGAGCAAACAGCAGATGGAAAACTCAACACATTTTTTAACTTCAACTAAAGAAACATTTAACTTTTCTACTACAATTACAAAAATTGCTATGGTCTCAAGAGAAGATTTTTAAAAATACATGTAGACTTGATTCTAGTAAGTGAATCTCTGTTTTTTTTACTCATTGACTAAAGTGCACCTTTTTTCCTCACAAATTTGCAGTATTTCTATTTCTCCTAATGTTTTAATTTTAGCATTTTACCCTCCTCAGCTAACCTTGAAGTCTACTGATCTATGAGAACACATTTTATTGTGTTGCCAGGGACAAATCAATTTAGAGATAATAATGATTCTGTGATGCTAATATTTATCCCAGATACGATATTTGACCAATTTTAATTTTTAAATTTTGGAGTTGCTTAAAAATTTTTCATTTTGATATCTCATATTAGAACCTTTGGTGTTTTGTACACATACACATACACATATAATTCTTCTGTATATCAGAAGATTATTTTTTCATTCCTCAGGAGTGGCTTAGCACAAACATATTTAGATATTCCTTTGTTGTGTTTCTGTTCTAGGTGCTACATTTCTTTTTTGAGTTCTTCTTTGTTTGTTGTTCAGCCTTTGCATTTTCATGACAGCCTTGTGAAGTCTCCTTGGCTAGAAAAATGAGCATTTGAGCTGCCTTGCTCCTGGTTGGTCTCATTTCCTCCGACTTTATCATATCTGCCCTGGAACAGTCCAATAAGAAATAGAACAATCCCATGGAGAAATAAGCAGGAAAGAGCCAATCCTTCTGGGGGATTCTCTTCCTTACTGCTTTCATTCCACAGCCTCACAGGGGATGCCCTCTTCCTGGCTAAGAACTGACTCAAAAGACGGTTGCTATAGAGAAAAATCCCTGCAGACCAAGCTGCTTCTGGTTTCCCATCAGTGCTTAAGTACTCTTTCCTCCTAGCTGCATTTGTAAATTACAAATGTTCTTCAAAAGCCAGATGACAAATTCCTGGAGCCTGAGGGGCTCTGCACTTGTCTTCTTTAAGGGTCCTCCCTCATGATTGAATAAACATTTGGTGATCAACTGGTAGAGTTGTTATTTTGGTTTCCCCCTTTTAATATCTGCTTATCCATGGAAAATGTGGATAATAAATGCAAATAAAAATTTAAAAATCAACATTCTGCTACTCAGTCATAAAAAATAATGGAATAATGTCTTTTGCAGCAACTTGGATAGAACTAGAGGCCATCATCCTAAGTGAAGTAACTTGGGAACAGAAAGCCAAATACTGCCTGTTCTCACTTTTAAGTGGGAGTTAAGCTGTGGGTACAGAAAGGCATAGAGAGTTGTACAGTGGACACTGGAGACGCAGAAGGGGGAGAGTGGGAGAAGAGTGCAGGATTAAAAAACTTTGGGTACAATGCACACTATTTGGGTGATAGTACTAATAGTACACTAAACACCCATACTTCACCACTGTACAACTCATCCATGTAACCAAAAAGTACTTGCACCCTAGATACACCTAAAGCTACTGGAATAAAAATAATTAATTAACATTTTGATGCCATTACCTACTAACAGCTGGTAGTATAGTGTTATATACCTTCCCATCATTTTTCAACTCATAAACTGTTTTCGCTGTTATATTATTTTAACATAGATGTGATTGTATTCCATATACTATGTCGTATCCTCAATTCTATTATCAGGAACATTTTCACACAATAAAATACAACAAAATATTTTTTTTCTCTGTACAATTATGTATCTATAGATATTTAATTATGAGGTGTCTAATTTGAGTTCAGGATTATACTATCTGATTCCACTGGAATCAAAGTGAGGTCGTAGTCCACAAAGTGGCATGACAGGTCAATAGACTGAGAAGTTATTTCTTTAGTCCTTCTTGAATCATCTACCACTGACCCTTTGCTTTCCTAGAATGACAGAGAAGTCTTCAGTTTCAAACCATAACTGAGTTTCAGTTCCCCACATACACAAAACTTCTATTTCCTAGCTTCCAGGCATTTCCTAGCTTCCAGGCATCTATTTCCTAGTTTCCTCTAAAATGCTCTTTTCCTTTCTGAGCCTTCCTCTACACCCCAGCCCCTATGGAACTTGGCTATTTCCTGCTCAGCTTTAATCCCTTCAAGGTGAAGATGGATCTCCTTCCTTGTGCTTCAGAGCACCATGAACTTCCCCCATCAACACCTTGCATACTGATTACAACGGCCTATATACCAATCTTCCTTGTCAGGTTGGGGTATGCATAAAGGCAAAGATTATGTTTTTCTTGCCACCACTGGATTTTTAGTAGGGTGCGTCTTCATGGTGAACATTTAATACTGTTGTTGAGTAAATCAATGAATGGAAGCACATAAATAAAGCAATGAAGTCATGCTTTTCCAGGATGGCGATAGTCAATGTGCATCAGATGTTTTTTAGTTTATTTGACTTGAATATCATCTACCGTTTCTTCTTCTTCCAGACACAGCACTTCCACCCAAATTTCTGATTATGAAATCTTCTTCCTCTATGCTCAGGCTTTGTGGATTAAATAAGGCTGACTCCATCCCTCACTTCCATGAGTAGAAAGAAGACCCCAGGTTAAAAGAGTGAGCCTTGAGACTTTTGCCGGTACTATTGGAAAAAGGGATTTATCTGTCTGTTGGGCGTGCTGAGTTGGTAGAATGAGGCCTGAAGTGGTTGATGCCTGTCTTACTTCCATATGGGAAGAGCATACCTGAGACTGAAGACAACACAAAGAAAAGCAGAGCCAAGAGTTGAAGGCATACATTTTCATAATGCCTTCATTCGAACATGTTGATCCAGGTTTATCTGAAGCAATATTGCCCTTAAACTTTTCAATTACTTTTATAACTTTTAGTTCTAAAAGTCTAATTTGTTTTGCTCAGTTTGACTTGAATTTTTATTCCTTTAAATAAACTCTTACCCTCTTTTTTCCATTCTCTGCAGTATGTGTGTGGTGATCAGGGATCCCATTGAAGGGATCCTTCCTAGACTCTTCTCCAGCCATTGCTCCTTCCTATAAAGCCAGGAGGAAATTGATCATTTGGCATCCAGACCCACGATAACCCATTTCCCTCAAAATTTTAACATTGGATTACCTCTCTCATCATGACACCAAAGTCTCAGAGGTATGAAAAATATGGACCTCATCCAGAAGAAAATGTTATCCTCTTTTATAACTCATGACTGTGTGTCAGGAAAATGATCTTCAACTCTGCTATGAGGAAACATTTGCAAGCAGCCCCTTCAGAATCACAAAATCTACTCTGCCAGACATTCCTGGTCAGGGAGGGAACTGGAGAATCTCTTTCCGACAGGGTTTCTACATTCTTTTATTTCTGAAATATAACACTTTCAAAATTTTGATTTCATCCCCAAATTCCTAAATCCCAGTGATGCAGATCCTCTGGGCTGACTTCTAATGACCAGTGCTGGTCCACTGGTAAGAGCTGAGCCACCTCCAGGTGAAGTTGCTGCTTCCATCACAAACGTGGATGTTTTGCTTGGATAGGAAGCTCTGGGAAAAGATTATAAAACTCATTTGGGAAATAACCACACCCCTAATACCACAGACCCATAGCAATCCACTTGGCAGAACACCTACATGAGGAATTAGAAGAAAACCTTTCCAATTGCCTGCTAAACACTTGAAAACCGACCTATCCAAAAGGGTCCTATAAATACGGTTGACACACTTTGGTACACACACACGCATACACACACACACTTCCTCAAGCAGAACAGAAAACGGCAATGTAAGTTTTTCTGGATTGGGAATTTTTATGAAAATTTTTACCAAGTGCAAAAATTAAATTTCATTCAGTTTAACTCATCCAGAATTATCTTTTCTGAAAAGAAGAAAATTATCCAAAATTAAGACTGCCTCAGAAGTTTTGGGATACATAGATGGTATTACCCTAGGATGGATGAGAGGCATAAAAATGAAGTCAGAGCATGGGCCCTATCCACCTAAAGAAAATATAAATATCATTACACTCTCAACTTCCCATAATTCATTATGCTCAATCAATTATTTGTGCTACAAAATGCTTTGGCCTAGACTACAGGGCTATTTGCAAAGTTAACACCTCACCACTGGAGACACCCAGTGTGTATAATGATCTTCTTTTAATAATTTAATCCCAGAAAAAAGAAGAAACAAACACAATCATGTGTCACATGGTCCAGAACACATAGAACACAGCGGTCCCATAATATTATAATGGAGTTGAAAAAGTTCTACCACCTAGTGACAGTGATGATCCTGACCTGTGTAGACCTTGACTAATGTATGCATGTGTGTGTGTATCTTAGCTTTTAACAGAAAAGTTTAAAAAGTAAAAAAATACAAATAAAAAAATTTTTAAATAGAAAAAAAGCTTACAAAATAAGGATATAAAGAACATTTCTGAACACATCTAAACAACGTGCATGTGTTTCAAGCTAAGTATTATTTAAAAAGAGACAAATTTTTTTATTAAAAAGTTTAAAAAGCAAAAGATTACAGTAAGGTAAAATTGAGATATTATTGAAGAAGGAAATACGTTTTTTTTTTAGTTAACTGAATGTTTTATGTATATGTATTTTTATATATATTTTATTTTAAAGTAGAGTACAATTTGAAAT
This sequence comes from Carlito syrichta, assembly GCF_000164805.1. Classification (NCBI taxonomy): domain Eukaryota; kingdom Metazoa; phylum Chordata; class Mammalia; order Primates; family Tarsiidae; genus Carlito; species Carlito syrichta. The sequence continues at coordinate 285,822 of NW_007052220.1, forward strand.
TAGGCATGCAAGAGGGCATCCTACAGGTAAAGTTTGGACCTCACTTTGGTCCTCACTCTGCCTGGTTTGAGATCAGGTATCCTTATTGATGTTGTATACTCTACCCCCCGGCAGAATTCCACTACTGCCAATTCCTTTCTTACAGTATTATGGCAAATGCTCAGGGTCCACTTATGAAGGAGAACATGTGGTATTTTGTTCTTTATTAAAGAAAGAAAAATATTTTAATAAATTGAGTGATAGCTCAGTGTCCAGTGTTTAGAAAGTCCACAGTAGTGTACAGTTATATCCTAGGCCTTCACCTTCACTCAGCCTTCACTCACTGACTCAACCAGAGCAACTTCCAACCCTGCAAGCTCCACTCATAGTAAATATTCTAGGCAAGTGTTCCATTTTTATTATTTATCCTGTATTTTTACTATACATTTTCTATATTTAGATATACAAATACTTACCATTGTGTTACAGTTGCCTGCAGTATTCAGTACAGTAACATGGTGTACCGCTTTGTAGCCTAGGAGAAAAGGGCCATAGCATATGGCCTAGGTGTGTAGTGGGTTTCACCATCTAGGTTTGTGCGAATACACTCAATGATGTTCACACAATGATGAAATCATCTAACAATGCATTTCTTAGAATATATCCCTGTTGTTGAGCAAAGTTTGACTGTATCAAAAAAATCATTAATGACGACATACTTAAGTCTCTCTTCCTCCTCCCATGGAACCCACTGGGGTTACATGTTCAATTAAACCACACCATCTCTATTTCCAGGAGCTCATGCACAGTAGTACTACCTGGTGGTTAGGAACCTACTTCTTGGATAAGCAAACATGGATTTGCAGCCCAATTCTGCCATTTGTTACTTGTGTGGAATTTAGGAAGTCACTAACTTCCCTGAGCCTTGGCTTCCTTGATGGCAAGATGGTGTTGTCAATAATAGTATTATCAGAGTTGCAGACAGTGTTCAATGAGATTGTGTTTGTAAGTTGCCAGCATTACCATTCAGCTTTCAAAGGTGGCCTGGTTAAGGAGTACCTTCTTGGAACTGATGTCCTTGTGGACACTAGGGAAAATAGGCTTGCTTTAGCCACCCATTGTGCTCTCCCAAGTTTAGGAGTGGGGATCTTTCCAGATGGAAGATCTGGTGATATTTTCATTGGGCTGGAATGGAATATACTTGCACATGAATTCTTTGAAAATGACAAAACAGAAATAAAAAGAGACTTTTAAGAAACTACAAGCCAGCAGTGATGCTCTCCATGTGTTGTAAGCTCCATAGGGCAGAGGCCAGATCTGTTTTGCTCACCACTGTTTCTGTGGTGTCAGCATAGCGCCTATCACTAAGTGGAACTTGATCAGGATTTGATAAGCAAGGAGTAGGGGTAGATTAAGCAAGTAACTACTGACCAAATGTCAGTCTCAGTCAAGGCGACATCATGGATAGTCTTGGCAATGCTACCAATAAGCAAAGGTACGGTTAAATGTCACCTCATCTCTGCATCACAGATTGACATCGATGGCGATAAGTGGCCTTGTTAATTAGAGCCTCTTTGTTCTGGCTGAGTGTATGAATAATAAAAAACAAGGACTTTAATAAATAAACTCTTTGCAACTCTCATAAGTGACCATGGCACAAGTCACCACTTTTTGTAAGTTTTCATTTGTAATCATTTCCACTGGCTAGTGCCCAGATAAAGGAAAACAAATACCTGGCACTCAGCTGTTTTTGAGCACATGGTGGGCATTTCTAATCAATTATAACATTGTATTTTTCCTTGGCTTAATCTCAGACAATTTCTCAATGTAGCATTCCAGAGAGCCACTAGCAATCAACTGGAGTTAGCCTTTGAGGTGGAGACATTTGTCATCTCTGCTCTAAATGAGTTTCCTTTTTCACCATTGTAATAGTCATTTGATATGTTTCCTGCCCAGCATCCACTCTTCCTTCTTATGATATCCTAATTCTCATTGAGGACCATTTTTCTTCTCTTCCTAACTTATTATTAGCCAATGGCACTGACTCCATGCCTGATTCTGGGACTAGAGCACATGACCAGTTGGCTTATCCCATTCCCCTAGTCATAGAAATCAGCTCAGGGATTGGGTAAGTCAAGCCAATAGAGCCAATTCTCTTAGACTTTGGTTGAGCTGGTAGGGAAGCCCACTCTTATTCTGGACTTGTTAAAACCATGAGAGCTTAGAGTAGCCAAACGAACACTGAGGAATCTGGGAATAAAACCAACATGGCAGCAGGCAGAACAGAGAGACAGAAAGGAGTTAATTCTTAGCATTAACATTTAGATCCCTGGATCCAGTCATACCTGAAATTGAGTATTCCTGGATTCAATGGTTACAAATAAAAATGCTTTTTTTCCCCTTCAACTGGTCTCAGTTGGATGCTCTGCTACTGAAACTAAGAGAATAAGACTTAAAGCAGTATCTATTCTGGTACATTTCTACAATTCCTCAAAGTTTTGAATCCTAGGAAAAGACCCTCCCCACTTTGCCAACTTCGACTGGCCCTGGTTGAGGAAACGTCAGGAACTACCATTTCTGTCTAGCACTATGTAACATACAGAGGTGATGCCCAGAACCACAGAGGTGAATGGGGCCTTAAAAGCCTAAAGACCACCTAAGCATCCAAAGTTTGAATTTCCTACCCATTCTCTTTGCCATGGGAATGTCCCCAGTGATGAGACACCCAATCTTCTAGAAATATCATTTCCAAATCTGCCAGCTTCAACTATTCCAAATTCTTCAACTAAACCCTTTGGGGAGATTGGTGGTGGGGTCAGAGATAAGCCTGAACTCTACATCATGAACTACCCCCACTAGCAAACAATGTTATAGTCCATTTCCTTTTCATTTGTTCATTTCTTCATATGTTCAATGAATACTTTTCCGTGAGCTTGGCATTGGTCTTGGTGTTCAGGAGACAACGATGGGCAAAATAGATACAGCCTCTGCCTCACAGAGTTTGCATTCTAGACAAAGACATAGGTAATAGACATGGCAATAATTAAATTACGTGAGCGCTGGAAGGTGAGAAGTACCACGGGAAAAAGTAAGAGCAATCAAGGATGCAGTTTTCTCCTTTTAAACAGAGTGATCAGCGTGAGCCTCCTTGGATTCTAACCTAAAGGAAGCAAGAAATAAGCTACACAGAAAGTCAGGACACCCAGGCAAAAAGTGGCCGGTTTATTAAAACTGTTTCCCAAGTTCTCAAAATTCTGAACTATGTACCCTGTTTCCAACAGCCAGTATTTGTTAGTAGTTCAGGGCTGTATCTATGTACAGATCAGTTCAACTGAATGTTTTTTCTTTTTTCTTTCTTTTTGTGTGTGTATGTGTGTGTGTGTGTATGTGCTCTAAGTGTTTAGGCAGGGGAAGGCTGAGCACTGCTTGGATGTGGGCAGTGAGATGTTGAGGAGTATGCAGCTGGGAGCCACCCAACCTCACAATTTGCCTGAACACCGCCCTGCTGGGAATCGATTCCATAAAAATCTAGAAAACTGAGTCAGTACTAAAGCATTCTGACAAGTGAGGGTGCCGGCAACAACACCTGAGAGGGATTTTTTTCATTTATTTTCTTTTGCACCAGCAGCTAGAAATGCTGCCTCTGTCAGGGCTGGAGACTGATCCTGGAGTCCTGGGCCTGCGGAGTGTCCACCAGGAGAGGGGTCTCTGTGACACTGGGGCTGCCCCTGAGCAAGGGTTCTGTGAATCAGGTGCCCTTCCCATGCGTGTTCGGGCTGGCTCGTTCCTGACCTGTCCTCCCTCTGGCCCTCTTGTTTGACTGGGATTTATGTGCCGGCATCACGCTCACCCTGGATCCTTTGAGGAGAACATAAAACAAATCCCAAGGATTTGGGAGGGAGGAAGGGACCAGTCATCGGTTACTTGCGAGGAAAGTCAGAGGCAGCTGCTCACAGCCTCCACTGGTTCAAGGTGTATCTTGAGGCTGGAGGCCAAATTCCTTCCCTGCCAAGCGGCCTGCAGCCGCCAGCCTGAGCCTCAGCCAGAGGCAGCTTTAAGTGTTTTCCAGTGAGATTCTAACCAAGGCAGCTGCACACTTCCCTCCCAAATGCGAGCCTCCCGTGTGCTTAGTGAGGGTCCGGTGGGGGCATGGGGATAGAGAAGGAATTGTCCAGTAGTCGGGAGGGCGCTGGCCTCCTAGACCAACAGATTAGAGTCCTCTCTCCTTATCTGTGTGACACTAAATTTTCCAGAAACATCGTGTCCAAATCTGCAACTAAATCCTTTGGAGAGGTTGGTGGTGGGGGTCAGAGCTAAGCCTGAACTCTATACATTGTGAACTATCCCTGTTAGCAAGCAACGTTATAGCCCATTTCCTTTTCATTTGCTTATTTCTTCATATGTTCAGTAAATACTTTTCTGTGAGCCAGGCACTGGTCTAGGTGTTTAGGAGACATCAGTGGGCAAAATAGATACAGCCTCTGCCTCCCAGAGCTTATTTTCTAGAGAAAGAGATAGGCAATAAGCACAGCAATAATTAAAGTCTGTGAGTCCTGGAAGGTGACAAGTGCCACAGGAAAAAGTAGAACAGGTTCAGAGCAATCACTATTGCCAGCAATCCCTGGCATTTTCCCAACCAGGCCCGGTCAAAGTTGGCAAAGTGGTGAGCCTCGAGGGTCTTTTCCCAAGATCCAAAACTTTGAGGAATCGGAGAAATGTGTCTTCTGCATTTATTTCCTCATCTGTGAAATGGGGCAATGATAATACCAAGGTTATTTAGTTACAGAAAGAACTAAAGGTTCTATTGCTTATAAAGTCCTTCATGCAATTCTTGGTATCGTATAAGCACTAAAATGTCAGCCACCAACCTTGTTGTTGTTATTATATTGATATAACAACACATATGCACACACTCATGAGCACATGCAAGGCACACAGTAAAACACACAGCACTGCCTGGAACCCATAGGCTCTCTCCATCTCTGAAAACGTTTTTTGAGAGCAGTCTCCCTGGAATATGATGAATAAAATTCTCCATTTTATTACTTTATTATTCTATGACTTTGTTGGGGTGATGTGACTTGCACAACCAGTGCTGACTGTGACCGGGCAGTTAACCTGTCTCTTTATGGAGAGTATAAACTATACACTTTGGCACCAGCCCAAAGCCTGGGAGAAATCAGGCTGTGAAAACAAAGTCTTTAACAGAAATATTCCTTTTATCCCCCAAATCATGACCTGGTCCTCGTTTCAGCACTAAGGACACATAGATTTTTTTTTTTAAACCAAGTCCAGTGGGAGTTTCTGTTCTGTCAAGAGATAAATCATGTAGGACCATTTGGCACCGTGGGATACAACATACAAACACATATTACAAGTCAGAAAAGGTACCTGCCCTTGGGGAGCTTAACAGCTGTGGGAGGTGGGAATAAAACAAATAAATTAAATATAAGATAGAAAATAATTAGTGTTTCTGTTCACCTCTATACATCCCACTTTAGGGATACCACCACTGTGGAAGGAAATTGGCCTCACATGTCAATCAGTCAACACTTAGTGAGCACCTACTGTCTACAAGGTACAGTGCTAGACATGGGAGAAGGGAATCAGAAAAGCACATAAAACAAGATGTATCACCCCTGGGAGTATAGGAAAAGTGCCGTGGAAGATCAAAAGCGAGAGTAATCGCTCCCATGAGGCTATGGGAGGGTGGTTCCCTAGAAGTGCTGGCAGCTGAGTGCAGCTGAGAGAGTGGGACAATATTGGAAAAATGGGAGACACCTCCAAAGTTTAGGAAGAAGTTGCAAAAAAGTCCTGGCTCTTCCCAGAGCCGCAGTAGTCACACCATGAAATGCTGCACATATTTTAAGAGATGTTATCTATGTATTACTTTTCGAAGTTGAATTGAATTACAGTAGCAATGTATAATATGACGTTAGCTCAAAAGATGGCGTTAATCCAATGAATGCTAGTATCACCATGTGACAGGCAGAACAAAGAAAATGGCAGAAGCACGGTTGTCATTCACAAAATCATTTTAAAGTAGTGCACAAAAAAGAGGTGCACAAAATCATTTTAAAGTAGTATTTGAAATTCAAGAACGTTGTGGAAGAACAGTAACAATGGAGGTGTGAATTACAACAGAACCTCCAACGTGCCTAATAATTGAGCACATTCATAATAAAGTTTGAGATGCTTGGTACTGGGTGTGATGTACACAAGGGCAGATCCAGGAGGTCTCACTCAGCAACAAGTCCTGCAATAGTAATCCTCTGTAATCAGAAGTGTCTGAATGTTGATGGTAACTATTCTGAGTGCCTCTTGTAATTGCAAAAGTCAAATATGACTTGTACTCATCTTTTATTACTGGTATATATTGAGTATTACAATTTTAACACAGTTTTTCCTTTCTTCAAAATGTGTATACTTTTTTTGGCACCCTCTGTATATAGAAGAGTGTGTGGCACATGGTATGTGCTATGCAAGAATTAACTATGACTGTGTTTAATACGTACCCAGAGATACAATACTCAGTCATACACCCTGCTTCACTGAACCTTCTGGAAATTCTTAGTAGCAGCCATTCTCCAGGGCATTTGACCTGACCCAGCACATAGTAGGAACTTAATGTTCAATGGATGATTGAATGAATTGAAATTTAACATTAATGTTCTTTTTCTTAAAATTAAGCTTTTTATTTTGAGATAGCTGTAGATTCACATGCAGTTGTAAGAGGTAACATGGCGAGATCCAGTATTCTTGACTGTTTCTCCGTAACGTTTGGGAAATTAGAGTACAACAGCACAACCAGGATAGTGACACTGATAAAAATCCATCAATCTCAGGTTTTCCCTGTGTGTGTGTGTGTGTGTGTGTGTGTGTGTGTACTTACGGTTTTTTTCAAATTTTATTTTAAAGATGTAGGGTACAATTCAGGATTAGGTACATAAGTGGTCATCATACAGGTGAAGTGTGTGTCCCACTGATCCTCACTTCTCCTGGTTTGGGATCAGGCACCCTTATTGATGTTATGTGCCCCTCATCCTCCCCTGCAATGTCCCACTACTGCCAATCTGTTTCTTGCTGCATTATGATAAATATTCAGGAACCTATGTAATTGTTTCACATGTGTAGATTTATGTATCCACCACTATAGTCAAACTAGAGAATGGTTCTTCACAAAGATCCTTGGTGTTGCTCTTTTTATAACTACATCAATTTCCCTCTCTTCCTCTCTACCCCATCCCTAACTCCTGGCAACCATTAATCTGGCCATTTCTATAATGTTGTCACTTCAAGAATGTTATATAGAGAGAGTCACACAGTATGTAATTACAGAAGAATGCCTTTTTCACTCTGTATAACTAACTCCCTTGAGAGTCATCCAAGTTGTGTGTAGCAATTGTTTGTTTCTTTTTTATTGCTGAGTAATATTCCATGGTGTGGATGTACTAGAGTTTGTTTATGTATTCACCCACTGAAAGATATCTGGGTTGTTTCCAGATTTTGACTATTACAAATAAAGCTGGTATGAACACTAACATATAAGTTTTATGTGAAAGTGAGTTTTCATTTCTCTAGGATAAATGCCCAGGAATGCAAATGCTAGATCATATGGTAGTTAAGTGTTTGGTTTTATAAGAAGCTGGCAAATGATTTTCCAGAGTGACTGTACCATTTCACATTCCCACCAGCAATGATAGGTGATCCAGTTTACTCATCCTCACCACTAGTTTGTGTTGCTACTATTTTTGTTTACATTTTAGCTATTCTGATAGATGTGTACATTTTATTTCACAATTGGTTAGTGGTGTCGAACATTTTTCATGTGCTCATATACCATCTATATTTCTCTTCAATAAAACGTTAATTTCCATAAAATCTCTCTATTTTGCCTATTGTCTCATTTTTTTAAACTGTTGAGTTCTTAGAGTTCTTTATGTGTTCTAAACAAGACTTTTGCAGGATATGTACTTTGCAAATATTCATTCCCAGTCAACTTATCTTTTTTAATCCTCTTAACAGAGTCATTTCGAGAGCAAACATTATTAATTTGGTTGAGGTTCAATTTGTCAACTTTTCCTTTTATGGGTTGTCTCTTTCTTTTGGGGTTGCCATAACAAAAACTATAGCCTAGGTGTCTTGAGCAACGGGAATTTATTCCTCACAGTTCTGGAGGAAGTCCAAGATCAAAGGGCCAGCAGAGTTGTCATCTAGGGAGGGTTCTCTCTCTGGGTCACTGCCTTCTTGCTGTGTCCTCCCATCTTCATGCCTCAGTACATGTGGGTGAAGAGAGAAGAGGGAAGCACGTTTCCTGGTGTCTCCTCTTAATAAGAGCAATAAGCCCATCATGAGGGCCCACCCTCATGACCTCAGCTAACCCTAACTACTTCCAAATACCATCATGTTGAGCATTAAGTCTTCAACTCACAGATTTAGAAGGGACACAATTCAGTCCAGAGCATGAATCTTGTTTTTGGTGCCAACCTTAAGAAGTCTTTGCCTAGCCCTAGGTTCTGAATATTATCCAGTATGCTTTATCTAAAATTTTACAGTTTCATGCACTATGTTTAGGTCTTTGAGTTAATCTTTTTAGGTCAAGTTTCATTGTTGCCTACAGATATCCAACTTTTCCCAGCAGCATTTGTTAAAATCGCCATTTTCTCCCATTGAGTTGTTCTGCTTCTTTATCAAACATCTTTTGGGCACATTTGTGCATATTTCTGAGTTCTCTATTCTGTTTTATTCATCTATGTGTATATTTCTCCATTAATACTATACTATCTTGCTTAATGTTAGTGATTCTTAATATTAGTTACCGTAATTCCTCCCTCTTCATTCTTCTTTTTCAAGATTGTTTTAGCTATTCCTGGTCCTGAGCCTCTCCATATAGATTATAGAATAAGCCTGTCTATATCTACAGAAAAAATGTGATGGGACTTTGTTAGAAATTACATTAAAACTATAGGTCTCTTTGGAAAGAATTGATATATTTACTTGGCTGAGTCTTCAGATCTATGAACACATATTATATATATATATATTTTTTTTTTTTTTTTTAATTTGGAGTCTCACTCGACCTGCTGGCCTCCGGCGATCCTTCCACCTCAGCCTTCCAAGTAGCCAGAATTACAGGCATGCACTACCACACCCGGCTGATTTTTTGATGAGGTCTCGCTGCCCAGAAGGGTCTCGAACCCACGGGCTCAGGCAATCCACTCACCTCAGCCTCCCAAGGGCGCGGGATTACAGGCTGAGCCACCGAGCCCAGCTCATATTATATTTTTAATCAATATTTTAAATTTTTCAATGTACAGATACTATTGCATATTTTGTAAAGTGTATACCTAAGTATTCATATTCTTTTGATATTTTTCCTTTAAATTTTTTTTTATTTTAAAGATGTGGGGTACAATTCAGGTTCAGGTATACAAATGTTTATTATGCAGTTACCTTTGTTGATGAGGTATGCCCCCCCTTCCCCAGGCAGATTCCCACTACTGCCAATCCTGCTTCTCCACTCCCCTCCCGGCAGTTTCCCGCTACTGCCAATCCTTTTCTTATAGTATTATGATAATTGTTCAAGGTCCGCTTATGAGTTAGTACATGTGATACTCAGTTCTTTGTTTCTGTGAAAGATCACTCAGTATTATAGACTCTAAGTCCATTCCAGGTTGCTGTGAAGTTCATGATTTTGTCACAGTTTCAACTTGTTCATTATGGATGTGTGTATGAACATTGGATTTTTTGTTACTGTCCCACAGATTACTGAGGCTCTAGTCATTTCTATTTTGATTTTCTAGAAATAGTGTCTTGCTATGTTGCCCAGGCTGGACTTGAACTCTGGAGTTCAAGCAATCCTGCCCCAACCTCCCAAGTAGCTGGAATTATAGGCTTGTGCTATCATGCCCAGCTTTATTTATTTACTTATCTATTTTCTTTCTGTTTTTATTGGGTAAATTCTGTTGCTCTGTTTTCACTTTCACTAATTCTATCCTCTGTCATCTCCATTCTACCAACAAATCTACACAGCAGGTTTTAAAATTGTATTTTTCTGTTCTATAATTTCCACTTTATAACTCCTACTTTTTGTTTCAAGGGATTTGAAATTGTTGAAACATTTTTGGTGGCTGCTTAAATCTCTTACTAGATAATTCCAAAATCTGATTCTTCTCAGTATTGACATAAGTTGATCATCTTCTCTCATTCAAGTCATTATGCTCCTGGTTCTCTGTATGATGAGTGATTTTAGAGAATATCCTGGACACATTTGGCTATTATGTTAGGAGACCACAGGTCTCATTTAAGTCTTTTATTGTGGTAGGAAGTCACCCTGTTGAGATGTAGCATGCAGGCCTATACATTACAGGTATACATTACAATGTAATGTTCAGAGTCTTTGGGGGGCCATTTTGCTCTGCATTGTTTATCTGGTACCTTTGGGACTCCTGCTTGTCCTTCCTTGTGCTGCCTGAGAGGGTGGAAGGAGTTTCCCAGGCTAGGCTGCCTGGTTCTTCTGAGTAGGGGAAGGAATTTTCTGGCCCACAGGGCTAAAGAATATTTCCAAAGCTGGGCTACTTGTTGAAGCAAGATTCTATTTGCTAGCACCACCTGACTGCCTGGGTCCCTAGGTAGGACAGAAAAGTTGCAAGCCATTCTCACAAAGAGGCATCCTGACATGGGCCACTTGTAGTGGGAACCGTCTTGTCAGCACACCTGGCCACATGGTATCTCTCAGTCAAGGACAGGAGCCTCAGGCCAGAGAAGGAAAGTTTTCCCTTTCCACATATTACCCATGCCAGTGCTTCTGGGTTTGCCTGATGTTGTCAGGACTCCTATTTCACCTTGTAGGGAAATGAGCTTACTTGGGCCACTTTCTGTTGCTAGGCTGGAGATCAAGTGAAACTGGGCCTGGGTTGCCTTCTTATCTGGTGGGAGGGGGCCTAAGGCACCCACTCTACAAGTTCTTCTAGTCCTGGGGTCCCTAACCAGTTCATCTTCATCTTTCCAGCATTCAGAGTTCTCCTCTGCTTGCCTTTTCTGTTACTCCCAAGGTTTATAGTTGTGCTTAGCAGGGAAGAGCAGGGAGAAAAGTCTACATCCTCTTAAAAGAAGCAGACATCTTCATACTGCTTTATAGATGTTTACGTCTTGTCTACTCACCATATCGGTGGCTTCTCGAGCTGGGCATCATGTCCCTTCTTATTTTTTGCCCCAGAGCCCAGCACACTAACCTGCACATAGCAGTTGCCCCATGAATACTTACCAGATAAACTCATGGATAGATGAATTTGTCAAAGGGATCCCTGCCCTAATTGTTATTCTTTATCATGATTATTACTGAGAAAAAGTCCTCTGACTCTTGATTGCTTTTGGGAAGTGGTGGACTCAGGAGCTCTCAGAGGGGCAGATCCACTTCCTCTCCCCCATCACAGGCTCTGGCTGCGCAAGATGGTGCTGGCCCTGCAGATGCCAGCCATGCTCAGGCAGAGGCAGTACTTGTTCTTGTGGATCGTGTGCCTGATGCTGCTGAGGACAGCTCTGGCGTTCTTGTTGATGGTGGTCTGCACGTAGGTGGTCGCTGGCTTTCACTAGCTAGATCTCGATTCAGGACCACGGCTTTGGATCTCGATTCAGGACCACGGCTTTTCTGTCGGCCGCTGGCTCCTTGCCCAGTCTTGCGGGGGATCAGCCTTTGTAGCGGAAGGAGTTGCGGCCTTCAGGTTACTGGGCCCAGAGCTGCAGGTCTGCTGATTCCTCTGCACAGGAAACGGGAGTAGCTCTGCACAACCACCCACTGCAGATGAGCTGGCAGGGCGGTGGCTCCTCTCGCTGCCATGGCCTGAGATGGAAAGCATGATTCTTTATTGACTTGGAAAAAAAAAAAGCACCAAAGAATTGATTTCATCAGTTCAAAAATACCAAAACAGATGAACATTTCTAAGTTTCTTTGGTCTTCTGACTACCCCTTTCTAGTCCCATCTTTGCATGATCTCACCCCCTACAACACACAGACACCCCCCCATAAGCTCATCAGGTTTCCCCCCATTCCCGCCCTCTGCCCATCCCTGTCTCCTGTTTCCCTGTAATTCTCAAACATTGCTTACTGACAGGAAGGCTCTCATTATCCTTTCACTGGCTCAGCCCTCCCTGGGCTTGTTCACTCCTCCTACCCACCTTTCTACATTCCCTCCAACCATAGTAGTATATTGGATTGGTTGTTTAGCATACAGGACACGATTTATCATTTTTATAAGTATAATATATAACTATATTTTTATATTAAGATAAGTCATCTTATGCTTTCTTGCCTGCCCCCCATATCCAATTATCATTTGGGGAGAGAAAAGCACAAACCTTAACTATACCTGGAGTTTTTCTCCATCGTAGACCCCACATCCCAGAGAGCATGGATTGAGCCAATTTATATTTTATCAAGATCAGTTTTAGACACCGGAGGGTCCCCATCAACTCCAGCAGACAGAGGGACATCTGAATGGAGAGGGAACCTATAGATGCCCATGAAATCTCCCTATTTGGAGACAGACATGGTTCTCACAAGATACGACACCCATGCAGAAATGGCACTTAGCAGGGAAGCAAATGAGACCAGGGTGGGGAAGATTCTCTGAGAAGAGTTGCATGGAGGAGTGGAGAGCTGCATAGAGGTCTGAGAAGCCCCACCCAGATTCATCAAAGACATAAGCTGTGATCCCCTAATCATGCCTACCTTTGTTTGGGGGTGGAGGGTGGAGAGTGTCAGCAAAATAGCCCTGTAATTGGAGAGGCATTTAGGAATGTCTGTCTTTGAGCATAAACAGAATGAACTTTAACTGGTGTAAGAATGAACTATAACTGATGTTGGAAATAAGGGAAAGAGACTGCCCTTGGAGAACACATATTGTTACGGGTGAACTAACCAAGTAGTTGATTGTGGGCCTGAAGCCTGGGATGAAATAGAGGCCTGAGGTTCCTTCCCAGACACTTATCTCTGTTGTTCATCATATTCTAGGTATATTAGCAAAAGAAAATCCCCCTTCTGTTTTCTTCAGGGCCGAGGATTTGCCTTTTGTTTCTAAATGGACTGGAATGAGGCTACCTCTGGTACAAACTAGCCCCTTGATGCCCTTCTTGCCACCTGGCTTGGCCTTGATAATCTTCCCCAGCATGCTCAAGTCCCACCTCTTCCAGAGGCCTCAGCTCCATCCTGCCCATCAGGGCTTGCTCTTTCTCTGGGATCATCACACTGTTACCACCTATGCCAGGGATCACATACTACCACACTGAAGGCTGAATTTGGCCACAGCCATGACCCTGGTGGACTGCGGTGTGCTTTGAAATTTCTTCAGTCAGAGACAAACACTATTTTAAGTGGAAGATTTTATGTTTTTAAAAATCTAATATTTTAGATTTTTTTGAAAACTCAGAGAATCTAACAGCAGCACTGTTGACAAAAGGCTGGAGAAGGGGAGTGACAGATGGAACCCCTGAGTGGGGATGCCATCTTCCAGGGTCAGAAAGATTTTAGAGTTTGTGCTACTTTTTTTCTTGGTCTCCCTTCAGGTGTCACCAAGGACTGCCTTATACTGGAGTATACGTTTCCTTATGTGTTAATCTTCTCTCCCTAATGAGATGACAAATGCTGAAGGGCAAGAAGCATGTCTAACCCTCTGCACTTCTGCCCCTTTCCTACCCTATCTCATGCATGGAAGACTTCCTTGCCACTCCCATGCCTATCCCCAAACATGAGGTACAGTAACAAAAGTTAACACACTTACCATATACTAAGTACTTACTATGTGCCATCTCTGAGCTAATACTTAGAAACTCTCATCACAATCCAACAAGCATTTTGATTACAGCATTGTTGTTCCCACTTTGTAGATGAGCAAACTGTAGCTCAGTGAAATAAAGCAATTGCTCTGCATGTCACAGCTGGGAATATATAGGATTTGAATTCAGCTCTGCCCATTTCTTGAGCTCACCTCCTTTTTGGTGCACGACACAGTCTCTATAAATATGTAGCATAGGTCATGCCTGGCCACATGTCAGGATCTACTAGGAGCTACCAGTACAGGCTTGGTTTGCAGCCGAGCTTCAGATGGCGAACAAAGGCAGGAGAATGCTGGGTAAAACAGTCATTTTCAAATGGGGGTAGGGGTTGGGGGGGGTGGCGGGATTTTTGTTTTCCAATGTCTACAGACATTTTTAATTGCCACAGCTAGGACAAAAGGTGCTATTGGCTTTTAGTGCATATAGGACAGAAATAATGTTAAACATTCTCCAGTGCAGGGCAGAGCATCATTCTGTCTCAAGCGTCAACAGAGGCAAGGCTGAAAACCTCTGGGTAAAAGAGAGATCTCACCCTGTCTGCAAGTGAGCTCCCAGAGTCCTATGCTGGGCTTGTACTCCTGTCGAGAATTGAATGTTCACTTTGTTCCCAGAGCTTTGGCATGCTCCATCAATTTTGAGATCCATCTTTGAAATTCTCAAAGAACAATTTATTCGTCAAGAACAATTTACTAAGTAATTACTAAATATCTCTGTCTTTCTTATTTAAGGTAAAATTAGAGCCTTTGCTGGGGTGAGTGTATCCATAGTGTTATCATGGTTTATACTCACCTCAAAGCTTTCTGATCTCTTGCCAGAAAGACTGTTTTAATACTGATCAAGGACAATAGCATTTAAGGAACATAAACTATCTCTTGCTATTCAAAATTGACCTTTGATTTTTATTTGTTTAAACTATTATCTCTAATTACTTTACAACCATGGGATGTTTCTTAAGAGGCCAAAAGATCATCTCCCAACCAGGAACATCTTTGAGTAGCCCCACCAAGTCTACAGATCGTCTAAGGCTCATACTATTATTTGATAAAAGATAAAAAACTACACCCTAAAAAAAAAAAAAACCCTAAGGACCCAGTTCAGTTCATATGGGTTTCTTCATTAGGGTCAAGGGATGTTTTGATCAAAACATATCAAGGCTATCTAAGTCATTATTTAATTGAGTCATAAAACTGAAAAGCCCAGAGGAGGGATGACTTCAGCCATGGCTGGATCCAGGTGTTCAGAAAGCATAACTGGGTTTTGTTGTTTTTCAATTTGTCTGCCCTACTCCCTCTATGTTTTCTCTCTTCTCACAAAGACTTCACCATCATGCCACCTATGTCTGTGTAGGTTCTCGTCCAGTAGGAAATAGAAGATTCCTCTTTTCTGAAAGTCCTAATAAAAGTCTTAGTGTGTTTCTGACAGTCCTAATAAAAGTCTCAGTATTCCTGAGCCAATCACTGAGACCAGAGGAATGTGGCTGGTGCTGCATCAGTGCTGTTGGGGGGTCGCAGAGGGGTTAGATAAGAAAATACAAGTGGATCATGACTACTAAAGCCACAGTGACCAGTTAAGAGCAAAATCAGTACTATCCATTCAGGGAAAGCTTGAGCCTAAAGAATCAAGCACGTTAGAAGAGTTCTAACTGGGAGGGATAGGCCTAGCCCTGATTTGCTAAGTAATCCTGAGGAGGGCACCTGTCCTCTCTAAAGACCCTCAAAGTCCCATCCACTGCAGAATATTTTTCTCTATAGATGCCTTCAACAATTGCTCCAGTTAGAGACAAAATGTTCTACCAAACACAGCAAAAGAAGAAGAATGGGACAAGAGTCAGAAGAACTTTACTGATGCTTTATGTCTTTTCTGGCAGTTGCAACCAGCAAATCACTTAAGAAAATCTGCTTGGTTTAAAATTTCATGGTAGCAGAAAGCACTCACTTGAGTAGGTTCTGATTAATACCCTTTAACACCAAAAGGGTACTATGCCAAGGAGAAAACTCTGAGGAAGAAGTCCTCCCCAGTCTGACAAAGATGGGTGGGAAGGAGAACAGAGAACAGCATGTATGCTGCACCAAACAGGCTTCTCTTTTCTCTATGGGGCAAAATCATTTTCTGGCGGTCAAATTGGGTGGAGTGTGGAACTGTTATCAATAATATAATAAAATTATATTCTTTGCTGAAAGCATGAAGCCTGTAATTGTTGGTTTCATCCCCTGATGTGGTCAATCGTGGGAACACATATTGGTATAACTCAGTTGGGTTCTTGGCATTACCCACCAGAGTTGGCTAGAAATACTCATATGTCGATTAGAAAAGTAAGATAAGTATGAAGTGGTGTGATGTGTAATCCATTGAGGTTGTAATTGTATTACTAAGCAGTCTGGATATCTCTTAGTAAATCTCTTGTCTCTAAGCCTAAAAATGAAAAGACCTGATCTCCATCTGGAGAGTGACAGGGCATTAGACAGTAAGGACTATGATTTCTTCCAATGGAGGAACATTACTCAAGAGTCAAAGGTGACAACATGTGGTCACATTTGATCCAGAGCCTTGCAGCTGAAGAGGGAATTAATAAATGGGAAGACAGGAAAGCATTCCAAATGCAATCCAAATATAAAGAGACAGATGACATACACAAGAGGTTAAGAGACATGGAAGATGGAGTGAGAAGGTTTAAAAGGCGATAGACAAACTAGGGGAGAAGTACTATCAAAGAGATAATGTTACCAATTTTCAGATGCAGGATGTACCATAGATCCATCATGGCAAAACTGATGAAAACCAAAGAAAATGAAACCATTGTAAAAGAAGGCAGTAATAAAATATAGCTGGCCTATCAAGAAGCAGCCTTTAGAGCGACAGCTGATTT
Organism: Carlito syrichta; assembly: GCF_000164805.1. Taxonomy (NCBI): domain Eukaryota; kingdom Metazoa; phylum Chordata; class Mammalia; order Primates; family Tarsiidae; genus Carlito; species Carlito syrichta. The sequence continues at coordinate 302,500 of NW_007052220.1, forward strand.
CTCACCCACAGGGTGCCCAGAGCAGTGGAATATCTTCAAGAGGCTGAGGAAAGTTCCTGTCAACCTAGAGATCAATATCAAGTGAAACTCTCTTTCAATAATGATGGTAAAATGTAGATACAAAGAAAAGCTGAGAGTATTTATCACAAAATTATTCCAGATGGAAACTTGATGTAAGAAGGAAGAGTGAGCAAAAACACTGGTAAACAAGTGGGCCAATCTAAGCAAACATTAATTGAATAAAGTGATAATAGAAAAACATCTAATGAAATGAGGGCAAAGCAAAAATATGAGCTGAAACAAAAATACCAAACTATATTTATAAAAGAACTCCAGTTGAAACAAAAATAATGAATAACAATGGAAGGAGAATGATCTGGAAATGAAATCATCCTAAGGTCTGTGGATTATCAGGGAGGACGGAAAATGTATTAATTAAATTTGGAGCCATGCTTGGTGGCTCAGCCTGTAATTCCACCCCTTGGGAGGCTGAGGTGAATGGATTGCCTGAGCCTGCGGGTTCGAGACCCACCTGGGAACCTTGGTGAGACCTCATCTCTACAATAAATCAAAAAATTAACCAGGTGTGGTAGCATGCACCTGTAGTTCCAACTACTTGGAAGGCTGAGGTGGAAGGATCGCCGGAGCCCAGCAAGTTGAGGCTGTGGTGGCCGGGAGCGGCCACTGCACTCCAGTCTGGGCGACAGAGTGAGACTCCAACTCAAAAAAAAAATTTTGGACTTTGTTAATCGAAACATGCTTATTAAAACTGCTAGTGCAACTACTAAAAGAGTATGCATGGAATGTATATCCACCAAAGAAGTAGCAAATAAAAATGAAATAAAGAAAAGAAATTCAAAAGCAGGCAAAAAAAGAAAGAAGAAAGAATCAGAAGAAGTAAGGCAAACCAAAGCATGTAAGAAGATTGTAGGTATAAATTTAAGTGCATCAGTAATCACAATTAATATAAATGGATTAATATCTCTAAATAAAAGACAAAAACTTCTAGGCAGAGCTGGAATTTTTAAAGTTCAACTATATGCTGTATATATAAATTTATAAACTTAAAAGACATGTGAAAAGTGGGTAAATCTGCCAATATAACAGAAATTGCTTTAATACACCTCTCTTGATAATTGATACATCAAGGAGATCAATAAATCATCCATAATTGCAAAAGATTGTTAATCATTCTAATTTAGTGGGCTACATAAAACACTGAGCCCAGCAACTGGAGAATACATATCCTTTTCAAGCACAAAAATTTTCCATGCATTATGCCATAAAACTAGCCTCAAAAACTTTAGAAACTTGGCATCATCTGTGCCACATTCTTATACCAATAAGCACTTAAGTTAGAAAAAGTGAAATAAAAGATAGAAAATATATTTGGAAATTTTTTTAAAAAAACTAATGTGTCAACAAAGAAATAATCATGGGCATCAGAAAATACTTACACATGTGAGAGGCAACTAAACTAATATTACAGAGAAATTATACTCTTCATGTTTTTTCAGAAAAAAGAAAGCCTTCAAATCAATGAGATAAGTATTCAACTGAAAAAAAATTAGGAAGGAAATACTAAGACAACAACAAAGAAATTTGAAGAAAAGAAATAACAAAGATGAAAGTAAAAATTAATAAATAGGAAACAAATAATTAAGAGTGAAGATCAACAAACCCAGAATTTGGTTCTTCAAAAACACTGATACATAGAAAGTTATTGTTAAAATGAATCAATAAAAACAGAGTTAATGTGCAAATAATATTAGAAGTAAAAGAAATTATAGCAAGTGCTGTAGAGATTAATAGTTAATAGGTTATTATGAATAACTGTATGCCAATAAACTTAATAATTTTCACAAAAATGGATACATTCCTAGGAAATAACAATCTACCAAAATTGACTGAAGAAATTAGAAAAAAATGGGAATAATTCTATCACTTTAAAAAACATATTGATAGCTTAAAATGTTAAGAAAACACTGAATCCTGATGGCTTTACAGACATGTTCCATTAAACAGACAGGAACAGATAATTCCAAATTTACACAAACTCTTCCAGAGAACTATTTTTATTAGGCCAACCTAACCTTGGTTCTAAAAAAAACAGGGATAGTATAACAGACCAGTTACACTCATCAGCATAAGTTAAAATTATAAACAAAATATTGGCAAACCAAATTCGGAAATATATAAAAACAATAAAACACCATCATGTTCACTAAAACATAATGTTGAAATTTTGGCTTGTCCAAGAAATGTAACATTTATTTAATACAAAACAAATTAGTGCAATGGTGATATTAACAAATTAGAAAAAAATCCCACGTGATCATCCTAGTAAATAAATGCAATAAAAGGATTTCCATGAAATTCAATTAAATAAAGTGAACCTATAACAAAACTACTACAAGATCTTTAATGACAGAAGTTGAAAAGCATTCCATCTAAAAATAGTATTAGAAATCAATATGAGAATAACTTTATTCTCTTTATTTATTACTTTAGTAAGGAAAATATTTTAAAATGAAATATATTAAGTACAAAGTAAAAGATTGAAAATTTTGACAATTTGAAAATTGAGAACTTCTTCATGGAAAATAACAAGAGAAGATTTTTGCAACACATAACCAACAAAGGTATAGTAACCAGAATAGATAAGAATTCCTAAAAGTCAATGATAAGATGTCGTTACCCAATAGAAAAAAAAAACCATAAACAGGTATTTAATAGGGAGGAAATAAACTATAAACATCTTAAAAGCTGGTCAACCTCAATTAGTTGTTAGATAAATGTAAATTAAGATGACATTGATATACAGTTTGGGACTGGGAATAATTTTAAAATATGACAGTAGTATAAGTAGACAAGGGTATATGACCTTACCACCCTGAACACAGCTGATCCCCTCTGGAAGTAGGCAAGGATGTGGAAGAATGAGATTCTCATTACACTACTAATGGGAATATAGGTTGGTAGAACCATTTCGTAATGTGACATTACTCAGTAAATGTGGCCAGGCACAAGCATCAAGAGTCAGGAATTCCAATCACTGATTGAAAAACTCTTGCAAGAAACTCTCTTTCAGAAAAGTTACCCATGTGTGCCAGGGAACACATGCAAAAAATGATATGGCAAGATTGTTCATAAAAATGAAGAAATGGAAACACATCCATCAATTGTAGAAGGGATACATCAAATGTGGCACATTTGGAGGATAGTTGACTCATTTAACAGCAGTTAAAATGAATGAACTAGAGTTTAATGTGTTAACACAGATGAATCTCAAAACAATGCAAAGCTAGTTATAGAAGAATTCAAGTGAAAAAAATTAATTCTCATAAATGCAGATTCAGGCAAATAAGTGGATTCATTATTTAGGAATTTGTAAATAGTGGCATAGCTATTTTTTTAAAAAGGCAAGGAAAAAAGACATTTAAAACGCTGAATATTGGTTGCCTTAGGTGGAGGGAGGGAGTGAGATACAATCAAAGGGGAACCCATGAGGGTTTGAAAGATGCTGGTATTTTTTGTTTTAATTAACATGGGTAACAGGTACTCAAGGCTCGTGTTACTATTCTTCCTTAGACTGTGCAAACACATTTTACAATTTTTTTATTTGTGATATATCTTACATTTAAAAGAGCACTTAAAACTAAAAAGTCCTTCTCAACTTTAGAAAGACTCTTTAAACAAAGAATTCAAAAAATATATATATGTGATTTAAATGACCTAAATCAACCAGCAGTACTGTGTTCTTTGAAGACATGCTGCAATTCCCAAAGAAATGAAGATCAGGATAGTGATATCATTACTATTATTTCACATCCTTTATAATATATTCAATAAATTGGATGACAGCATTAAATTAAAAGTAGTGGAAAGAGCATAGCTATTATTTTACAGGCTTGTATTTAATCTTGAAAATCCAAAGAATCAGAAAGTTAATTTTTTTACAAAATAAAAACAAAATTTTTATAATGACAAATTACTAAAGCCAGGAAGAGAACGAAGTAGGTTACTCAGCATCTAAATAAGTATATAAAAATGCATTAACTTGCATACCATATCCTATTTAAAACATAAGAAAACATCAAATTCAAAAATTAATTTTAAAACACAAGACACCTAGAAATAAACAACATAACATATTTGGGACCTGCCTAAATAAAACTATGAAGTTATACTGTGGTGCAAAATAAAGACAAATAAAATTAATAGGTGCATTATAAGTACTCTTGGATAGGAAGACGTAATATTATATCCATTTTCCTCAAAACTAGTCTAAAAAGTAAATGCTATCCCATTATTTTGGAACTTGACAAAATTGTTCCAAAATTGGCCTGAAAAATAATCAGTGAAAATTGCAAGAAAAAATATTTTTAAAAGCAGAGTAATGTAACAGCAGGGATTTATCAAACACTAAGGTATTAAAATATTTCATAAAACCTTTGGTGACTAAAACAATATGACATTTTTTCAGGTTATAAGGATATTGTACTTTACAAGACATTAAATTACAAGACACAAAGACAATGAGAAAATCTTCAAAGTAAGTAGGCAGAAGCCATATTATAAGCCAATAGATGGCATTTTAATTGGCAGCAAGCTTCTTAAAGACAACAGTATAAGTCAGAAGAAAACTGAATAATATGCTAAAATAGTGAGCAAAAAATAAATAGTAAGCCTAGAGTTTTCTCCTCTGCTAAATTGCCATTTGGCATAATGGTAAAATAAATAGGAATAAAAATAGTTTCATACAAAGTCTGCAAAAATATACCACTGAAAGATCCTTGCTGAAAAAAACTATCAGAGAATGGATCACTGAGAAAAGGAATCAAAACCTCACAGGAGAGAGTGGAATGAAAGAAACAATAGTGAACAAACTGAGAAAATCTAAAGTAAGAACTGGATGTAAAAACAATGATAATAATGATTATTATTAATTTTATTGGCCAAAAGGGGTGAAACAAAACGAGATTATAATGCACTCCAGCCTGGGCGACAGAGTGAGACTCCAGCTCAAAAAAAAAAAAAGTGCTGGGTTCAGTGACTCAGCCTGTAATCCCAGCACTTTGGGAGGCTGAGGCGAGTGGATTGCCTGAGCCCACGGGTTCAAGACCAGCCCAGCAGCTTGGCGAGACCTCGTCTCTACAATAAATCAAAAATTAGCCGGGAATGGTAGCGCGCGCCTGTAGTTCCGGCTACTTGGAAGGCTGAGGCAGAAGGATCGCCGGAGCCCAGCAAGTCGGTGCTGGGGTATCTGTGTGGGTGCCACTGCACTCCAGCCTGAGCGACGAAGTAAGACTTTAACTCAAAATAATAATAACAACAACAACAATAATTATAATGACGTTTTAAAAACAGATTGGTGAGAATAAAATATTACATATATTTTGATTTTTAAGTTAAGCAATATTGTTAAAAATATATTATTGATTCTTTAAAACTATAAAAGAAATATATTCCAAACCAGAGAAGGGATAAAAAAATTGTAAAGAAAAGAGATCAAACAATTCAACAGAAGAAAAAAAAAAAAGGAGAAAAAAGCATAAAGAATAAATAAGGTAAAGAAAATATCCAAATATACATAACCTTTGCTTCTGTTTAAGAAATAGAAGGTTATGATTGATCATTTATCTTGTGTCAGAAACAAGAAAACATCAGAAAAAAAATAATAAAACCAGAATATTCTAAGGAGCTAGTAAAGAGCAGTTAGGAACCTTGAATAACTGAATTACAGAGGAAAAAAAAAAGACCATAAGAGAGCAGAGATCCTTGCTTCAACTTGGGTATAGATGGACAGAAGAGTGGGTTTCAACCACACACAGAGATCAATCACACAGATGAGAAACATGGACAGACAGAACTGAATCCAAATGCAAAAGCAAATCATTTACCCCAGCAACCTTACCCCCACTTCCACACCCTCACAGTTTGCCAAGAAAGCATCAATACAGGAGGGGCAAGAAAGTAGGGTTTAGAGTCCTGCTGGCACTGAATTCAAAGATAAAACAAAAATATTTGAAAATGCAGCACAACGTACTCTCAGCTCAAAAACTGACACAACCATAAAGGGAGTGATGGATGTAATAAGAACGACACTACCCCAATGATTGTTCTTCCCCAAATCCAAATCTAATCCTGAGAAAAACAAACCCCAAATGAGAAGTCTTCTATAAAATACCTGACTGATATGCCTCAAAATCATCATGATTATAAAAACAAGGAAGTTCTGAGGAACAGCCATAAACTGGAGGAGACTAAAGAGACATGGTGACTAAATGTAATGTGGTATCTTGGATAGGATCCTGGAACTGAACAAGGATATTAGTGGGAAAAGTGATGACATCTGAATAAAGTCTAGAGTTAGTCAATAGTAATGCACCAATGCTGGTTTCTTAGTCGTGACAAATGTACTGTAGTAATGTAACATTGTAATAAGTGGAGACCGGGGTAAAGGGTGTACAGGAGATCTGTACTATTATGTAGATCTAAAGCTGAAAATTTATAAAATTAAAAGTTTATTTTATACAATTAAAAGGTTACTCTTTTAAAAAAGAAAATATATATTTACAGAATACAAAATATGTATGAATAAATGTTACAAAAGATGAGCAAAACGAGCATACTGAAACTAGAAAATATAGCTTTCAAGAATTTTTAAAAGACCAAGTGGAGAAAGATACTGTGTTCATCTCAATATTGTTAAGATGTCATTTCTCCCTCAAATGGATTAACTGATTTAAGGTAATCCCAATCTAAATCCCAGTAGGCTTTTTGTGGAAATTAATAGACCGATTCTAAGGTTTACAATAATATCCAAAACAACTTTGATAAAGAACAACAAATCTAAAGGATTTATACTGTCTGATTACAAGACTTCCTGTAAGTTTAATAAAGACAGTAAAAATGACATAAGCATAGGCATCTGGAAATAGAACACAAAATAGATACACATATAGATGGTCAATTAATTTATAACAAGGGAGGCAGGGTGAATGAATGAGTAAAAGATTATCTTTTTTTGCTCAGCCTGTAATCCCAGCACTTTGGGAGGTCAAGGCAAATGGACTGCCTGAGTCCGCAGGTTCGAGACCAGCCCGGGCAACTTGGCAAGACCTCATCTCGACAATAAATCAAAAATTAGCCGGGCATGGTAGTGCTCACCTGTAGTTCCAGCTACTTGGAAGGCTGAGGTGGAAGGATCGCCCAAGCCCAGCAGGTTGACACTGGGATGGCTGTGAGTGTGCCACTGTCCTCCAGACTGGGCGACATTGAGACTCCAACTCAAAAATGAAAAAGATTATCTTTTTAAGACACGGTGCTAGAACAACAGGATATCCTTACTGTAATAAATGAGCATCAGCCCTGACATTATAAAATAAACAAAAATTTATACAAAATGACTCATAGACTAAATGTAAGAACTAAAAGTATAAATTTTAATTTAGGACACAGTTTTCACCAATTTAAGTTAGGTAAAGATTTCTTGATAGGAGAAAAGAAGTATGAATTATGGGAATAACTGATAAAATAGAGTTCTGAAAAATTAAAAAAATCTGCTCTTCAAAGTTTACTAGTAAGAATATTAAAAGATAGGCTACACATTGGGAGAAATACTCACAATATATATATCTATCAAATTATAAAGGACACATAAATAACATAAAACAGGATTGTTCACAATAGCAAGATCATGGAACCAATCATGCTGTCCATCAAAAGAGGACTGGATATTAAAAATGTGGTACATATATACAATGGAATATTACACAGCCATAAAAAAGAACAAAATCATGAATTTCGCAGCAACCTGGATGGAATTTATAATACTGAGTGATCTCTCACAGAAAAAAAGATCTGAGTATCACATGTTCTGACTCATAAGTAGACCTTGAACAACTACTGTAATACTATAAGAAAAGGATTGACAGTGGCGGGAAACTATGGGGGGGACAGGGAGGGAAGGAGAGTGGGATTAACGGTAGTCAATATCTGTCTGGGGAAAGGGGGGCACACCTCATCAACAAGGGTACCTGCACAATGAATATTTGCATACCTAACCCTTAACTGTACTCCATAACTTTAAAATAAAAATATATTTTAAAAAACACATAAAATTCAATCATAGTAAGATTAATAATCCAATAAAATGGATGAAAATGTAAATATATAATTCACAGAAGTAGATATATAAAAGGCCAGTTAGGATATAAATCAATATTCTTTGTCACTAAAGAAATTAAAACCACAAAAGGGTACAACCACCTACTCCAGAATGACTGGATTTTAAAATTTGACAATTAATAATATCCACTGTTGACAACAACTTAGAACATTGGAACTACTTTTGTAATGTAAGATGATGTAACAACTTTGACAAAGAGTTTGGATAGCTATTTTATTTATAAAGGCAAGCATCTACTTATTGTATGACCCAGAAATTTCACTTCTAGTTACCTAAGAGAAACGAAAATACACCTTCACAAAAAGTCTTCAAGACAAGTTTTCATAGAGGCTTCATTTGTCAGAGTCAGAAATGGGAAGCAACTCTACTATCCATCAACAACAGAGGATGAGCAAAGTGTAGTATATTCATACACTGAAATATCACTCATAAAGAAAAAGGATTAACTTTTTTAATGAACAAATTTAATCTGTTTATAGTTAGTTCAGTTACAAGCACGATTGAATTAACATGCTCTCTGTTATTTATTCATTTTTATTACTGAGGTATAATTTATATGGAGTAAAATGCACTCATCTTAAGTGTATAGCTTAATGAGCATTAACAAATATATATATACCTTTGTAATCTATACTCTAAAATAAAGGCATATAACATTTCTATAACCTCAGAAAGTTTCCTCAGGTTCCTATGTAGTCAGTCATTTTCTCATCAAAAGGCAAGCACTGTTCTTAATTTTATCACACAGATTAATTTTCTCGAGTTTCACATAAATGAAATCCTATGGTATGTACTCTTTATGTCTGCTTCTTTTGCAATAAAATAATATTTTTGAAATCTATCCACATCATTGCATGAATATATATATGGCTTTGGAATAATTTTAGAAGCAGAATTTCAAATATTATGGAAAGCATGAGCCATTTGTTATTGGTGCCAAATTCATTGGCTATCCATAGAAGGAAAGATAAAATATGATATTTACTATATTAGATTAGGGAGAGATTTTATAAATGTAAAACCAAAACTATAAACCATAAAGGAAAATATGATGAAGTAAAGTACATTAAAATGTGTAAGTTCAGGATAAAGACATTGTAAACAAAATAGAAAGAAATCCACGTTCTAGCAGAAGATATTTGCAGTTCATGTGACACCAAAGATTGAATATCCAGAATAAATAAAGAGTTCATTTAAGTAATAAACAGTGACAACTAACCTTAGGGGAAAATAAATAATGAAAATTAGCAGGTACTTCACAGAAGAAAGTACTTGAATGACCAAGAAATATGAAAATTTGCTTTCAACCTCATTAATAACCAGGAAATACAAATTCAAACTATGCTGTACCATTTCCCATTCTTCAAAATCTGAAAACACCGAGAGGAAATGGGTCCCATTATTATATGGGACCAATGTTTTGGAAAGGAATTTGGCAACATATACTAAATTTAAAAATAAATATGGCTTATGACCCAGTTCCTCTTCTTTTAGGTCCATGACCCGGAGAAATTCTGGCACATGGTAAGAGATATTCTCTGCTGCACCCTTCTTCCCTTGATCCATTCATAATAGCAAAAAAGGAAACAAAAATAAAAATAAATAGAAACAACCTAAATTGCCCCTCAGTGGAGAACTAAAATGTTGTGATGAATGTACTAAAGCCACATGCATGAACAGGGACATATTTCAAAAACATATTATTGAGTGGAAAAAAACCCTACAAATTACAGAATGGTATGTATTGCATGATGTATGTAAATAATTGTACTTATACATATAAGATGTATTTGGAATCAAATATATTCCAGAGTCTGCATCAGCTTAAGTATATCTATTATTTCTGGTAAAGAAAGAAGGGTCAAGGGATAGGGTGGGGCCTTTAGCTATAAATGCAATGTTTAATTTCTTAAAAAACTAATCATATCTGAAATTTACATGTCAATATGTCAGCATCTCCCTAGTCCCTAATATGTGCCAGGCATGGTGATAATATGACACTAATATGGCAATTATTAAAACAGTAATATGACAATATTTTCTATTAACCTTTGCTGTAATAATTTTCCCTTTCACATAACCACATTATGCATTATGGTTATGCTGGCCAGATAATGACAATTACATTCAAAATGATGACCAGCTCAGCTACAAGAACCTAACCTGGTAGTACTGCCTGTTTTTTAAGGCATGGTTATAGTTGAGTTCTTTGTAAGAAAATTCAGCATTGGGTTCAAAAAACTGAGGATTCAATCATACACTGCCTTGCATTGTTTGCTTTTTAAAACATCTGAAATATCTGATGAACTCAAATGACTAAAGATCACACTCAATAGAGAAAAGAGGAAGCCCAGGAACCAGGAGAAATACACAATAAATAAATGCCCCTGGAAATCTGAGTCTGTGGGGAAAATGCAGAACAATGGGAGAAATGCTTTAAGTTTATTCCAGAGCAAGATGAACAAGGGATAGCTCCAGGTTCTAGAAGGATAACCCAATAGCTTCCAAGGAGAAGAAAATTTACCCAGCTCTATTTTGTTTTATTTTCTTCTTTGTTAACACAATAACTTTAAACAAAAACACAAAGCCGTTGTTTTTGTTTTTTCAAAAGGACAATGAAGATGAAAAAAGAATGACCAATCACCTAAATTGAATTCAGATCTCTTCATTAATGCAATTAGCAAATAGATATTGAACAGAAACTGTGTTCCAGGAACTTGGATATAGTGGTTAACAAGACAGGCAGATTTCCCCTTTCTGTTTCTTATATTTCAGTGGGGTAGGTACTAACTGAACACATTGTAGGAAACACATTGTGCTGAATGCTAAGGAGAAAATTAGACAGGATAAAGGAATGGTGAATACAATGATCAAAGCAGGGACATTTCATGATCCTTGAGCAGAGGTGTAGACAAGGAGAGAAAGCCAGTCATGTATAGAACTAGGAAAGAGGCATTCCAGGTAGATATAACTGACAGGAAAATGGGCCTGGCATGTTTAGGTCCAAAAAGGAGATCATGTGGCTTGAGGATAGTTATTCAAGCAGAAAAGTGGCAGAAGGTGACCTGACATGTGAGGGCCAGATCACATGGGCCCTGGTAAGATATCACAATGGGAAACCATGGAGAGATATTTAAGGGGGAGAGTTCTGTTTTCCATGCCTGAAAGATTACTCTAGCTGCTGAGCAGGAGACAAAAAGTGGGAAGACCTGTTTGGGCTGGGAGTGAGGGTATTGAAGTAGACTTGGAAAGAGATGATGGCAGCTTGGACCACGAACGTAACAATGGAGAAGTAGGAAGTAATAAGCTATATTGTAGAAATAGAGCCAACTAGACTATAGATGGTTTTTTAAAAATGGTATGGAGAGTGTGAACAAAAGGAATCAAAGGTAACTCCAAAGTTGAGCACTTGGGTGGACAGTGAGACAGACAGTGGTGCTATTTACAGAAACAAAAAAGAGTGTGGGAGAAAGATCTGTTGGTGATGAGGACTGAAGACACATGAATACAGTTTAGGACCTATTATACATTCAAACAGTCATGGTGAGAAGGTAAATGAATGAAATGCCTTTCATTCTTTCTAAGAGAGGTCAGAACTGGAGAGTGCAGGACTTGAGTGGCAAAGGACTCAGTTAGGAGGTAAGGAGTCTAGCAAAAAAGACTGAGATTGAAGGTCAGTGACAAGAGAGAAAAATCAGCATCTACTATTCCTTCACGACAAATCAGAGATTTGTATAACACTTTATATAAATTCTCTTTTTTTCTCATACTTCATTTGACTGTCAGACTTAGATTAAGTGGTTACTGGAGTTTGGGAATAATTTGTACATGTAGTCATGGGCTCACCTTATAGAAATCTAAGTAGAGTAGGTGTCTAAGAAAAAAAAAATTATTTCTGATCCTTTTTTGAAAGGGGAGGTGGTGTGACACTTGGAATTGCAAACTGGTTCTAAAAAACATTGTCTAGGGCAGGGGTCCCCAACCCCACTGTCTGTGGGCTGCACAGCAGAAGTTGAGTGGCAGGCAAGCAAGTGAAGCTTCATCTGTATTTACAGCTGCTCTGCATGGCTCACATTACTGCCTGAGCTCCACCTTCTGTCAGATCAGCAGTGGCACTAGATTCCATATGAGTGTGAACCCTATTGTGAACTGTGTATGCAGGGATCTAGGTTGTGTGCTACTTACGAGATATTAATGCCTGATGATCTGAGGTGGAGCTGAGGCAGTGATGCTATATATATTACAATGTAATGATAATAAAAATAAAGTACACAATAAATGTAATACACTTGAGTCATCCTGAAACCATTGCCCCTCCCCCACCTATGGAAAAATCATCCTTGAAATAAAAAAATAGGTCCTTCTTGTCTAAAAGTTTAGGAACTGCTGGTATGGGGGTTGGCCTGCATATAGAAAAGAAAACAGTGACCATCAAGGGTTCATGAAGAATAAATGCTGCCAACTGTAACTTATTTCTTCTTTTAAAGGTGTTACTGGAGGTTGGGAAAAACCACATGTGACCTGATGACCTCAATGCTAAAAAAAGAAAGAGTATTATTCTATGGTGTCCACTTGGGGCCAAAAGTCTTTATGCTTCCCTTAAGAGGTCCACTGGATACCTTTATGGAAACCAGTGAGTTTTGGCACGATGCTGCCTCCCTGTGTCATAATCTGTTATCTGGAGACCACAAGCATCTATTAAGCCTCTACAGAGTGCAGATACTAACCTATGCACCAGAGTGTAGGGCAGGATCCCTTTCAGTCTGCTCTTAGGTAGCACCTCATCTTTCTGAGAAAACAACCCCTCAAGGCACAGTGAGTACCATATGGGAAGAGGCAGGCAGGAAAAGCAGATAGAATAGAGACACAAGAGCTTTCCTCTGGGTGCCCGTATACAGCCTTCATTTTAGAGACCTTCTCAATCACCATTTACAAGCAGGCGTCTGTCTCAAGCTGCTTCCCAGCAGTTCCTGAACATCCTGATGTCCCTGCAGGTAATTCTCAAGCCTGCAGTTGATGGACACTACCTTCCTTTCATCTGCTCAATGAAGTGCCTTCAAGTGCAAGAAATTCATGTACAAAAACCTTCACAGGTGTTCACCCTGCCATTTGCTCTGTCAAGACACTGCCATGGCCTATCATGGCAGGAAGCTGGGAGAGAGGGGCTGGATTTGGGACCTTCCAATCTGGGAGCCCAATTTATACTCTACTGAGGTGCTTTGCTGAGAGATTCCATGTAACTAAGTCTCCACCCACAGAAAGATATTGCAATGGGGAGGCTGCATGGGCTCTAAATGAGATACAGTTTGTCTTTCATGACCTCCATTTCCTACATCTTATAGCTGCCAAATGGTTCTTTTCAGTTTATCGCTTGCAGCCTCTATTCCTGTATCTTCCTAGAAGGGAACATGATGAGAGTTTGTGAGGGCAAAGCTGGGTCTTAGGCTACTATGCATGTGCAATGAGTTAGAGGAATAAAAGTTAATACTGATCCTGGTATGCCATCAGCCTGGTTCAGAAATTACATCAAAGAGCGGAAACAATGTTCAGCCACCCCCAGCTGAACCCTTCATTCACCATCTGTCAAATCAGAGGTCAGATGAGGTATTCTGAAGTTTCCTTCCACTCTCTAGTCCTAGGAATGTGCACATTTGACTGATCTTCAGCAGGTATCCCCTAATTCCACACATTTGGCTGCATACTGCTCTAGGTGCTATGGGTAACCAAATCAGTTTAAGATCCCTGTTCCTCTGGAATGCACATTCTAGTGAAAGAACTAATGTTCACAACCATTTCAGATTGTGCGAAATGCCAAGATGGAAACATGGTGACAGGTTTTAGTTTGACTTGGTGAGAGGGATGCTCGCTCCACTAGGAAAGCTAGGGAGGTCAAGAGATCCTTTTGGGCCAAGCATATTAGGGCCCTTTAGATTTCCTCCCCCTCTTTTGTTGCCTATTTTTTTAACTGCATAGCTGAGTACCCCAGTTCTTCCTGTACCTTAATTCTTAGCTTGTAAAGAGCAGTCTTTGAGTAGAGTTTAGGAACACAAAACTTCTACCTCTTTTAATTGCTCATTCATTCAACAAATTATAGTATTCCCACTAGGTACCAAGCACCTTCTGGAGATATGAGCCCTATCCCTACTTCATCTGAAGGAAAGATTAAATAAAGTGCTAAACAATCCAACCCATTAGTCCTTCACTAGTGAAAATTAGAAAGTATCCCTTTCCTCAAGACCCTTTACATTCACTTATTGGAAAATGTTCACAATATACCACCTTTTAAAGAACACAGTACACTATTGATATCTGCCAGAAAATAGACATAATAAACAAAGAATATTTGTGATATAAATGATATCTCAGAGATAAAACCCTTTTGAAGTGCACCACCTGCACAACCATACACTGTGACCATACAAAAAAAAAAATCATATAGTTCTAGGGAAAAGGCACAAATGTGGGTGGTGAGTACAGATCAGATTAATCTTCTACATGATCTTAGAGTTGTAAACTGACCTAAGATCATCATGCCTAAGTGTTAGTTATTTTTGGTAGCCAAGGACCACTGGTCCAACGTGAGTGAGGGGTTAGCTTCACCCCACAACCTTCCTACCAAAAGCAAGTTTCAGTCTAAACCCATCCCATTGGGAGACCATTCTTTTTCTTGATTTTTATTTATTTATTTATTTAAATTTTAAAGATGTGGGGTACAATAAGTGGTCATTGTACAGGTAAAGTTTGGGCCTTCTTTTGGCCCCCACTTATCCTGGTTGAAATCAGGTACCCTTATTGATATTATATGCCCCCTCCCACCCCTGGCAGTGTCCCACTATTGCCAATCCCTTTCTTATACTATTAAGATAAATGTTCAGGTACTCAGATCTTTGTTTCAATGATAGATCACTGAGTATTATAGACTCTAAATCCATCCAAGTTGCCACAAAGTCCATCATTTTGTTCTTCTTTATGGTTGTATATTATTCCATCATGCATGTGTTTCAGGGTGGTTTTAATTTGCATTTCTTTGAAGATTAGTGAGGTTGAGTATTTTTTCATGTATCTGTTGGCTGCTCGTATGTCTTTTTCTGAGAAGTGTCTATTTATATCTTCTGCACACTTTTTAACAGGCTTTTTTTTTTCCTTTTGGCATGTTTGAGTTCCTTATAGATCCTAAATGTTAGGCCTTTGTCAGATATACAGTTGGAAAAATTTTTTTTTTCATTCTGTGGGCTGTCTCCCCATTCTCTTGATGGTTTCTTTTGTAAGTTTTTCAGTTTGATGAGGTCCCAGTTGTCTATCTTATCTCTTATGGCTGGCTCTTAGGAACTGGTTGCCTATTCCAATTTCCATAAGGGTGGGGAGACCTTTCTTAAATAAGCATTAATTAACAAGGATGCACAAAACAGTTTAAGCATAAAGCCGATGAAATCCCAGCTCTGTGACTTCTCAGGTGCATGACTATAGCTCACATGAAAGATTGACTCAAGCAAATGTATCAATAGTCCAGAGCCAAGTTTTTGTAAGCATTAGACAAATAGAAACCTATGCACCAGTGACTAAGTACAGACTCATTTAAGGTCATGCATCAGGACTTAGCCCCAAATGAACAGGCTACAGGTATAATTTGAAAATATGAGTTGGCCCTACTGTTGTTCAACCAGTCCACATATATTGACCACACTAGTGTCACCAGTGATAGTGCATTTTTAACACACATCATACTAATGGACGAGCCACTCACTCACCAAGGAAAACTCATCTCTGGCATTCCTCATGCAAATCCCAGAGCCTATAGTATGGACGGAGAACTAAAGGACCTCTGATGAGAATGCTGGCACACTGATCCTGTGGCGTGTCTTCCTAATGAGGGAAATGCCTGCCTGAGGGTGCTAGAGCTGAGGGCACAAACTTTGCTTCCCACAGCCTAATGCACCGCAAAGTATAGACATCCTCACCATGAGAATATCACCTAACTTGCCTTGCCTGTTTCCTCAGTCATTCAATCCACCTCCTTATACATTTGTCACATGCACACTGTGACA
Organism: Carlito syrichta; assembly: GCF_000164805.1. Taxonomy (NCBI): domain Eukaryota; kingdom Metazoa; phylum Chordata; class Mammalia; order Primates; family Tarsiidae; genus Carlito; species Carlito syrichta. Next base: position 318,739 of record NW_007052220.1, read on the forward strand.
GAGGCCAGAGATACATTCTGCCCTAAAGAACTCAAAAGCCTAGATCTTAGACATCAAGTAAGCATAACTTCTTCTTGTCAGTCTATTGGTAGAAGCAATGTGGAGTACTGTTTCAAAAAAAAATTCAAGTTCAGCAAGAAAAGAAATAGATTACTAGTAATATCAGCCATGGTTTGAAATGAAAAAGGGCCAGGTGTATTTATGTGCTATCCCCACACTAGACATGCCACGATGAAGACAATCTCTCACAAACCTTTCTAGATACTTTAAATATTAAAGTAGACTAATTAACTGTAAACTCACCTTGAAAAAAATCTCAAAACACTATGCCAATTTGAGACATCATTACTACCAGAAATAGCTGCCAATTCAAGCCAAACGATGGTATCAGATGCCCATCTTTGGGGATTCACACACATGAGAGATGAAAGGAAGATGAAAAACAGAAATAAAAGTGCTGGCAAACCTTCCTTATGCAATTTCCTGTGAAGAAAGATCAGTATATACTAGAATATGCCAACCATAGCTCCCAGTTAGTTGCTCTGAGAAACTGAGGAAGAGTCCAGTGGGAAAGAGCCCTAGTTATGCTCAGTAGAGCACACCCATTCTGCAGTTAAACTGTTAGCACTATGGGCTCAGATGCCAGTGATCCAAATCAAACCTCAGAGTCACAAGTTTCCCCACTTAATTACAATCCCCCTTCAAGAGCAGGTGCAGTGTTTTACAGATGAATAGCAAGACCCATCAATTCTACTACACCACAGCATATGTGTCCCTAAACATTACTGTGCTTTGCAAAACCATGCAGTAAAAACCATAGGACTTATGGCATTGGTGCACACACTCAAAGTCTTCCCTAGTGACACAATAAAATACAAAAAGAGAAAACTCATAAAAATGGCAGCATGTTTTTATTTTATACATGTTACATAGTTGAGAAAAACATAAATACTACAATATTAATAAATATGGAACGTTACCTTGAAAAAGACCTGAAATGTGTATAAGTGGATGTCAGAAGATTTGCAACTGGTGAGTTACTAAGAAGTGGTGGAGGGTTATCTAAAAATCAGATGGAGAGCTGTAACACCAGATGTGGGTGGCACACCTCAGAACACGTGTTAGACTGAGGTAGCTGGTAGATGTCTGAACTGTATACATGTGTGATGTGTATATTCCTACATGTCTTTGTTCAGCTGAGTGTAGATTTTTGCATTCACCTAGTGTTCCTCTCAGACAAAACTGAACATAACCCAAATGTGAAATTTGTGTTATGCTCAAATCGTTCCTAATATATCAATCATGTTGGAACAAATTTGAATTTCTACAACAAGTATTACAGCAGAACTAACTATAAAATTCTACCCTGAAGCACAGAGGAACTAATTAATAGTAGTTATAGTTAGTAACTTTCTAAGGCTAATGTAAATTATCTTAGTTAAGCACTACAACTAATTCATTAAAAGGTTCACATTTACAAATGAGGAAATCTGGGATTCAGAAAAGAAAACAACTGCCCAAAATCATGCATGCTATGAGTGATAAAGGCAAGACTTGAACCAAGTTGTCAGGAATCCAAAGAACATACTATTCATCACTGTGTCTACAGTCTTCCTGAGAGATTATTACATGTAAGCAATAACTTACTACCCACTGATGCATTCAGTGATTCTGTATATGCTCTTTTTATGCCTTAGCACACCGGCTACCATAAAACTCTGCTGTAGCAATCCCTCCCAAATGCAGAAAGATAGATAAAATACTGCCCCACTAGCGTAATAGACACACACCTAAGAAGAGAAATTCATGGGCGGATGCTGGGGAATTGGGGCTAGGGATTCCCTAAGGTCCTCTGGAGAAGTGTAGGTTTAGCTCAGTTTGAGGCTGATGCTAAAATCTCCCAAGGACACTACAGTGAGAGCCCGGAAGTAGACTGGCAAGAGCATCCCAGAGCCATCGGAGAACTTAAGTAAGACCATGCGGGACCCATCTCCAACAGCGGCACCATGTGGTAGAAAAAGGTAAATGCAAATGGGGACTGTGCAGAACGGTAACATATTTTATGGTCCCAGGCATAAATCCGGTATGTCAGGATGTTTAGCTCAGAATCACATGATGGGATACTATTGCTGTGACTTTGGTAAGTGAAATAGTGAAATTGCTGCTAATCAAAAGAGTCACAACTAGCATTTTATAGAAACTGCCAATGCACAGGCTCAGGTTGATAGGTGTATTTGAAAGGCTGACCTGGGTTTGTATTGTGGCTACGTCTCTTCACAGCTGTACCGCCTTCAGAAAACAGTTTGGCCTCTTCAAGTTTCATTGCATTATATGTAAAACTGTGATAACAGGGTGAACCTAATGTGATGGAATGTTGCGAAGATTGAATTAAATAATATATGTAAAACTCTTTTGGGGGGGGGATTGGCATCTCACTCTGTCGCCCAGGCTAGAGCGCAGTGGCACACTCACTGCCACCCCAACATCGACCTGCTGGGCTCAGGCGATTCTTCCGCCTCAGCCTTCCAAGTAGCCAGAACTAGAGGCGTGCACTACCACATCCGGCTATTTTTTATTTATTGTAGAGACGAGGTCTCGCCAAGTTGCCCAGACTGGTCTAGAACCTGCGTGCTCAGGCAATCCACTCGCCTCGCCCTCCCAAAATGCTGGGATTAGGCTGAGCTACTGAGCCCAACCCGTTAAACTCTTAATGCAAGTGCTTAACAGGTTGCCACAGAATGAACATTGTGTCCCCTCCAAAATTCGTTTGTTGAAGCATAACCCACAATGCAATGGTATTAGGAGATGGTTCCTTTGGGAGGTGATTATGTCATGAGGGTGGAGCCCTCATCAATGGGACTAGGGACCTTGTAAAAGAGAGCCCAGAGAGATCCCTTGTTCCTTCCTGCCATATGAGGTCAGTGAGAAGACAGCCATCTATGAGGAAGTGAATCCTCACTAGACACAGAATCTGCCAGCATCTTGATCTTGGACTTCTCATCTTCCAGAACTGTGAGAAATAAATTTATGTTGCTTATAAACCATTCTGGCTATGGTATTTCGCTATGGCAGCCCAAACAGATTAAGACATAGATGACAGCTTCAGCTTCCACTATATTCATCATTGTCATCATTATTATCACGTCTTTAGTCAAAAGGGGTAGACAGAATGGAAGAAGAACCCCAGCCCACCTTGGGTAGGGTTGATGTCAGAACTAAGTAAAGCCTTTCCAAGGAAGAAGAAATAAGTATAATTCTCACTGGCTTAAAAATAGTAGTTTTCAAAATGAAGTTTACTCCTTTTCATGAGTGCCTTCCTTATGAAAAGCCTGAATCAACTTTCTCAACTTTGAAGAAACCAAGTGCCACCAAAACACAGAGAGCCAATTCCAAAATGACTCAAAGAACCAAGGGAATCAGAGGAAATAAGTTACTGCAGTCTTGAAAAAACTTGAAAGCAGCAATTATGGCCTGTTCAGTCATATCCTGTCCCATACATTATAAAAAACAAAGTACTATTAGGAAACTAAGGGGACTATGTTTTGCCATGAAGTAAATCCAGTATTACTCATTTTGACCAAGACAACCATTCTCAATTGTACGTTTTTTTTAATGTGAAAGGGTACAGCGACTTAAACTCAGTATTTCCAAGGTAGGAAATAGATGTACTAGTTTAAAAATTGTTGTGAATCAGATATTAAATTCAAGAGAATAAACCCAGACCAAAAAAAAAATCCTCTGGTCGCCACCCTCCGCAAGAACTCTGCCATACCCCACTGCCATGGGCAGCAGTTTCTATTTTGCACTGGGGTTGAGCCCTCTCTCCACACAGATCCACTGACTGTAACCTGGTACTAGGTCAATCAGATCTCACGGCACCCCAACCAGAATGATTGATCCAGGGATGGACACAGAGTCCAATCAAAGTCAGTAAGACCCAACAAGAACTTGGTCAACGCTGTTGCATATAGGCAGGAAGTCTTTTTGCCATTGAAACCAGAAAGGATAAAAGTGATGTTTCTGCGGGATTTTGCCACTAAAAGAGATGATCCTTTCTGAGAACTGACCTCTGTCAAAAAGCAGGGAACAAGATGAAAGGAGGAGAGAAATTGAATCCTGATGTCATCTTCAGAATATGTAGACCTATCCACGTGAAGCCACATGTTCTCATGAAACACAGGTACATGTACCATTAAATTTACTTCTTGCTTACATACACCAGGCCCATCTCCATCTGCCAGAGTCTTCTCTCTGGAGTGTCTTCTCTATTCCTCTTAACTTGTCTAAATTCTAAACATCAATCAAGATGAGGTTCTTCTCTCAACAAAGTGTGTGCTATACCACTCCAGCACCTGGCCACTCCTCTCTCCTCTAGGCTGCCAATTCCTGACTACAGGAACCACTGCCCTACAACATACAAGCCAGATGACATAACATACACTTGCTACTTATCCTCCACCATGTTGGAAGCATGTTGAGGATCCATAAAGCCCCACACAGAGAAGACTCAGTTCCTTGAGGTGGTCTCAGAAAGCATGTAATTGACTGATAAAAATGAGTTTCCAGAACCCAGAGAATTATATTTACTAAAAGTAACATTTTTCTATCTCACAAATTGAAAAGATCTGAGTCATCAGCCTCTGTCATAAATTTCACCCCTTTTGTTGTTTTTAACAAGAATCGCTATCACAGCTATGCCAACCATAATAAACAGGTGGCATATACTGAGTGTTCATAGTATGTAAGCCCTTTAAATAATATTTTATTTCATCTTCATCATATATTCATAATGTTATCTCTTTACGAATCTCATTTTATAAGGAGAAAACCAAGGCTCAGAGACGTGACATAATCTGTGGTGGGTCACAAGGTTAGTACCCAGAGTTCTGGCAGTCAGGCTGCCAGGTGCTTGCAATCACCATGCTGGAAAGTCACAGTCTCTCAACTAATGTGCTGCTGTGACAGATTCTTAGAAGTCACAGTCCATGTATCTCACTAAATGCTTTTACTAAATGCTTTTTCATGATTATGAAGAATGTAGCACAACCATTTTTATTAGTTAGATGAAGTTCTATTTCAAAGTACTTTGAAAATGATAAAGACAAGCTAATTTTGAAATACAGTCTAGAAAAGGGCTGCATAAATGCCATGACAACTCTAACGTACATGGCCATTACGCTGATGTAATATCCATCACTTTCACAAGTGTATGCACAAGAAACATGAAATCACAGTCCAAATGATAAAGATGAGATGGTTTATTTATAAATACAACCAACAGATGGCTTACAAAACCAGGTATAATGCCCTCTATGAAGATGTGGTCTGAGACTGTGGGAATGAGGAAACCCACCCATGAGGAATGAAAAATTGGTATCAGCTGAACAACTGGTCATTACTGAAGCCAGTTCTACAAAAGGTGATGCACCCCTACTGGTGTAAACCACTCAGGCATGCCTGCCTGCTCATGTTCAGAGTCCTTGAGGTCTAGCCGCTCTGAGTCTGCAGTTGAGATTCAGAACCCACATCTCCAGGCAGGGGAGTTGCATACATCAACACTCAGTGTCAGAGATTCCAACTACAACTGCTCAACAGAGCATATTATTTATTTTGTTTTCACCAATCCTTTAAAAAAAGTTTTTAAAGCAAATACTCCATGGTTTCTGCCAGCGTGACAGTGTGTCATCCAGGAGCGAATGCAAGACGGAAGGTATGAATGAATGGCTGGTCTCTACTTTACACCCAAACGGTTATAAAGAAGAGGGGGTAAGGGAGAAGAGAGGGAATCACCGCAGTGAGGATGAGTCTAACATTTAGAGGTACACTTTGTAAAGACTGGCCTCTAGAATCAAGACAAAAATTTCATCTGGTGTTCAAGGAAACAGTCAACTGTCCTACACTGAGGTTAACAGATGACTATTTTTTATTTTTGACGTACATACTTGTTTTAGACTCTAACTCCTGTGTCAAATATGCCTCACTTATATAGGAAACATGCCTAGTATTCGACTAAAAGGAGGTGGCCCCAGTGACTTCCCACTAGCCTCTGACTGCCAGTGTGTTCAGTACCGCACCCCTTGGCCATCTATCCTTTGTGCTATTGAAGTTATCCATTCAATAGACAGGGTTCTTCAAGTAAAGAAATGGATCACCTTGAGTTCCCCATACCCGGAGATGGTCAACCAGATAAACTCGTGGCCCAGTGACAGAAGAGTGATCCTAGTGATCACCATCAAAGCCATGCTCAAGAGTCTAAGATTCAATTTCTGCATAAGTGCCTACTATAGCAATTCTGTCATTGGACCACTGAAAACTTCCACTGTGACCCTAAAAACTTTCCTACACACTGTTCTCTCTGACATCATCTTCAAAGGTTTATGTGTGTTCATTTAAAAAGTCTTTTCACAAAAATCTACAGAAATACACAAACCTTACATATGCAGAGAAGATAAGATGCACATTTATTACAAAGTTAAGAAGAGATATCTCCAGGTATAAGAATGAGGAATGACTTTTGTTTCTTTTTATGGTGCTTTAAAAAAAATTTTTTTTCCTCAAATCATGTTTCATGCTTGTAGTTTTAAAAATAAACTTTACTTAAGGCATGTAATGATAATGACAATGAAGAAATTTATCAGTTAGGAATGTTTATTCATAAGCAATAAATACAGACCTTGAGTATTAATATCACTGCTTAATTTTAGAAGTTATATATACACACAACACACATATAGAGATGGCATATATATATATGCCATATATATATATGGCATATATATATATACACACATACATATATACATACATATATATATACAGAAAGAGAGATCAGCTCACAGAATCTAAGAAAAAGGTGGCAAATCAGGCCTCAGAAAGACCAAGCACTGGGGCAGTTTGGGAATCCAGGCAACAGGAGCCACTTAAGACATCAGCCACTTTCAGCCCTTGAGTCTCTTGACTCTGTGTCAAATGCCAGGGAGACATTTTATTGGTCTACCTTGGACTACCTGCCTACTCCCTATACAACAGAAGAAAGGTTCCTTTAACTGGCCCTCTCTAAATGACCTTGTGTGGTAAGGGAGGGAGGCCCCCCAAAGAAAAACTCAATGCTATTAGTAAAAGAAAGGGCTATAAAAGCAAAGAAGTAAAAACAACTACCTTCAACCACCATCATCCACTATCATGAAGACACCAAATATTTATTGGGTATAGCACATACCTACTATGTGCTGTTCACCAGCTAAATACTCATATGCTATAGATTGCCCCATCTAATAATAGGTAGATGCTATGATTACTCCCATTTTATAATCGAGGAAACTGAGGTTGAAAAAGATTATACAGTTTCCTTATGTAACACAGGTGAGCAGGAAGGTTAGGATTAACCCCCGTTCATCTGACCTTAAGTCCCACCCTCTCAGTCACTGCCCTTCAACCCCCCAAAGTCTCCCCGTCACTGGTCTGTTATTGATATTACATATACATCCTCTAGGTTACAATGTCAAAGATAACGAGATGGTTGAGTCGAACACTATCAACCCATCATGCCTCATTAAAATGGCTGCCCCACCAAGGCAGTGATAATACCATTCAATGTGGCAATGATTAAGCACAGCCGCATTTAGAGAAGCTGATTGAAAAGTTTCAAATAAAAAGACTCAGGAATAAGACCAGATTTCATCTCCATTCTGTTATCAGAAAGAGAAGTGGAGCCAAGATGTGTGACTGCTGAAGTCCACAGAAACCCTAAACATGTTTCCAAATGCTTCTCCTTCTGGCTCTGGCCTGGGCATATTTCATGGAAAGACAATCTGTCTGTTTCTAATCCACTTACATTTAATTTATTAAAACATTTCAGGCCCAAGTTATTTGAGTCCCAGAAAGCATTGTGGGTCTATTTTACAAGACTTAAAAAAAAAAATCTATTTCCTTTGAACAAAGCAGTCCTATTTTGCCTTGAGTGGTTTGACCAAAACCTCAAAAAAAGTAAAACTGCTTCTAAATTCAGAACTAAAGATGCTTAAATCCATTCTAAATTCTATAAACTGTCTTTTCTCAGGTACCTTAAGCATACTCAGGCTGTCAAACCACAACTGGAAGTGTTCTAGACCCCTCAAATGGTGACAACAAAACAAAGAAACAGTATAATCTGAAACAGCAGAAGGGTGTGGGGAGGGTTAAAGCTACAAGACAGGAGGGATGGCCACTCACTAGCTGTGTGTATGGCCATCACTGATTCATTGCCTTTCCCTGAGCCTTGGTATTCCCTTTAAATAAAGACATTGTTTATGTTTTTTAGTTCACAGGGGTGTCCAAGGGCCAAGAGAGATAATATATGGAAAGATCTGACCAACTATCAAAGATAATTTCCATTATTATCATGACTACTAAGTCTACAATGAGAAAGTAGACACAATTAACTTGGCATGGCTAGCAGCTTAACCAAAACTGAGAAGATGATTTCTTCCAGTTCATAAAAAGTTTGGCCTTGCCCCGAAGATTTGCTGAAAGATCTCAGCTTATAGATATCAGCAAAAGCCACCTCTCAAGGTGTAGTCAATGTAACCATCACTATGGCAATGGGTTGACATGAGAACATACATTTGTGTGTTCAAGAATCTAAAATAGTCACAGCATAAATTGTGAACAAATTATCCAAATAAATCTGACTCCTACCCCTCAAGCCTGGTAATAAATATCTGCATTAGGCATGGCTTACACAAAACCTTTCCTTGAATTTGTTCATGATGTAATTTTTATTACAGGCTCAAATAGGGAAGGTTAATGATAGAGCAAATGTGAAGGGAAAGAAGCTAATTTGGGTGAAACATTAACTTGTTCAGCTTTCAGACCACAGCAGAAAATATGATGGTTAATTTCACGTCTTTGTATGGAGTAATACACAGAACTGTACTGGTTTCAAAATGAACTAACAAATGAAGAATTAAGTCTTCCACAAACTCAGAAACAATTTGCTCATTTTATTAAAAATGTATAACCATATATATTATTCACCGACTCAAGTGACATATTTTCCTGTCAGGAGAACCAAATTGTGAGAATTACATTTGTCTCCCAATGTATTCTATGGGACAATGCCAAAATACAAGCTCACAGGCCGGAAACTTCATATTCATAGTAGATTTTCCACATGTCACTGCGTGTTGACAGCAGTTCCCCAAAGAGGTCATGTTTGCTCCCTGGGATCACTAAGGGCAACAATAATGCCAAAGGGGGTTTTTATTCGGAAGATTCTCCCTCATTGACTTTTCTGAAATTTTCTCCTTTTCAATAACATGGAACTGAGACCAGCTGGTGACGGGCAGGGCAAACAGTGATATTTTATCCTAAAGTCTTGGGATATGGATAATCAATGTTAAAGCAGGAATCTCCTCCAGTAGCCTCCGATAGCTGAGAGAAAATATCCCCCCTCCCACCAGTGTGTTATACCAGGGTCAGCACATGTTTTCTTAAAAGGCTGGATAGTTAGTATGTTAGACTTACTGGGCAAGAAGCAAATAGAAGTTATTATGTAATTACTTCACCATCAATAACCATTTAAAATATTAAAACTCATTCTTAGTTTGCAGTTACAAAAATAGGCAGCAGGACAGAATTTGCCTCCAGGTCATAGTTTACCAAACTCAAGGTGAAAGTTAATAGACATGTTTTGAAACCTAGACCTCTAAGGCAACTTGATATGATAGAATAAGGTTTTGAAATAGTGCTTGATTTTATATTCTTTCCTCCTCACTACTCCTTCGGCCTTTTCTCCATTCAAGTAAGGCCACCCTGAGTGCATTGCCTCAGGACAAGGAAAATCAACAGTGAAAGGAACAAGAATCTCTTCCTGGCTTTTGATGTCTAACAAACAATGTCTTTAGTTTTTCCCAGTGTGGGGAGAGTAAAGAAATAATGACAGATGTAGGAGAAGAGGTGAGGGATCACACTGGCAAAACTTCCTACCTGAGACACTACTAAGGACCTCACCAGGTGAATGACAGGGGTGAAGGGCAGATCTGAACATGCATATATAGATACATTGATATCAGTGCCTCATTAGAAAGGGGACCCAGCACCAGCTCTCCCGCCTATCCCAGGCTGAATGCCCGCAGCATAGAAAGACTCCTCAGACCCTGTGGCTGATGTGTAGAATCTGAAAAGAGACAAGCCCTAGACCTAGATTCTGTGCAGAGGCCCAGAAAAACAACAGACCCCAGAGAGAAGGTGACTTCTTGGTGAGATGGGCAAACCAAGCCCGAGACAACCTCGCAAAATACCCTCCACCCTAGAAGGATACAAAAATAGCAGCAGGGTCTCACATCCTTGGAAAGTAGAAAAGTAGCAAGGACATACAGACAGTAGCTAAAGGGAAGAGAACTGAATATGAAGGAGCCTTGAAAATGGCAACTGGAGATAACTTAGCAGCAAGATCTAAGGATCCAGGACCAATGAGCATATGAGATGAGGAACACATACCAGCATGCCAGCAGAAGAGTGATGAGTAAGGACCAGAAGATGGTTGGTAGCACTGAGACGTGATCAAGGAAGAACCCTATGGGACTACCCATACCTCAACTTACTGCTGTATTCCAGGATTTGGCACAGCTCCAAAAGGAGAAGCTGACAAAAGACACATGACAAAGATGGTTGGATTCAGAAACTGAGTACAAGTAATGGTTGTTTATAGCAATACGTTCTATATACCTGAGTTTGAGCAGTGAGATTCCTAACAACTAAAGTGGCTAGTACAAAAAGGAAAAGAAAAGAAAAGAAAGAAGAAGAAACAAAAATGCAATAATCTGGGATGAGATACAGCCCTGCTACTAACAACCTGAGTGTCTTTAATAAACTCTGACCCCATTGAGCCCTGGTTTCTTAATGGGTTAAAGAAAGAATTGTCCAGATAATGTATGAAGAATAGACTTTTTTTCTTGGAGATCCAAATTCAATAAATTAGTAGCTATCAGCTAGAGCATTGGATTGAAGACAGTTCTGAGGTTACATAAGGGTTCTTCAAGAAAGGATGCCGCCATCGGTTACTGATGCTTCCCATGAGCGTGAAGGGAAGGCGAAAGACACAACACGTCTTTCCTACTCCTGGGCAGCTATGTGATCTCTGAAGTCCCCTTTAATAAAAAAAGTCAGCAGTTTTTCAAATGCTTGGCATCCAGGAGTTGTTGTAGAAACTTTTCTTGAGAAAATTTTCCCCTGAAAATTCAGCTTGCTAGGTAAAGTTAGCCTTGGCAAAGACTGGGCTTAGAAAGATAAAAATGGTCTAGAAGGGGAGACCAGGCAGATTCACATACTCACTCTCAATGCCATAACCTCACTGTGAAGTGGAATAAGCCCTGAATACAGCATCTACCCTTTTAAAGCATAGTCAAAACTGTGGTTACAGGACACTTAGTCCCAGAGAGTATCAGGAGGATCAACAATATTGTAAATGCGGAATGCACCCAGCATATAGCAGGCACTCAATAATTGCTCATTTCCCTCCTTCATGCAGTGGGAACTTCATTTGCCAAAAAGATGACCGTCTATAGCACAATTCTTTCTCTCGGGATATGAAAGTACTTGACCTTGGAATAATTCTCTTCCAGACTTTTGAATACAAAAAGTTTAAAGCAACACTGAAAAAAAAAGTTGGTCTCCCCTGAATAAGATTTGCATGGGGAGCTTTTTAGGAAAGCAGAGTGTCAAAGCCCATACCACACAAAATGAATCAGAATCCCTGGAAGTGGGGGGCCTGGGAAACCATATGCTACCACAATCTCAATACCCACTCACATTCAAGACCACTATACAACAGGAACTTACGATAGCTCAAGCCACAAGGCTCATCCCTCTTAACTTCTCAAGGAGGCCTTCCCTCACCACCCTATTTAGCACAACAGTCCTACCCCATCCAGCCCTCCTTGTCTCCCTCCTCCATTTTATTTGGTTCATAACACTTGCCATTCATGATGCCATCCAACAATTTTACTCACTTCTCTTTTCTTATCCCACCCTACCTGAATGTCACCTTGACAAGGGCAAGCCTCACTGTTTTGTTCACTACCACTTCTCAGAGCCTAGACCAGTGACTGGGACACAGTGAGCACTTTAAAAATATCGGTAGAGTGGTCTTTGCTGTATCCTGTGCTCTCATTTTACTTCAGAGGACCTCCAAAAGGGAATGTCAAAGAGATAAGAAAGGTATCATTTGGTTATGTACTGACTTGGTTGAAAAAAACAGTTGAAATCTTTAGTACTAAGCCTTCATGGTCTTTTAAGACAAGAAGAAAGCAGACGATTCTCTTGAAGGTCCAAGGCCAACACTGGTCATTTTCTCAACTAAATGGCTAACCTCCAGCTTCAGTTTCATCTACTTGGTTCAGCAGGGGGTGAGATATGCCTTAAATCCAGGACTGCAGGGATGGCTTGAGTTTCCTGTCTCAGAATCAGTCACAGCATCCTCCATGTCTGCTCCATCCCCAGCTCCAAGCTCCAGTTCCCACTGCATCAGTCTGCTCATTCCCTTACTGATGCCCCTGCCAGCCAAGTCCAAGCTGGGCACCACCCTCGCTCGCCTCCAAAAAAATAAGGGTGTGGTTCCAAGCATCTGGAGATGAAGGGGAAGGCTGCTGTTTAACAAAAGAGACACATCATTATTTTCTTGCGCCAGGATCAGGTTTCATTTAGCTGACTTGGCTCCACATTTAAACAGCATCCCCCAGGCAAATAATACAATTAAGCAAATGGAGAGGAGATTTAGTAACAATAAATTCCACAGAACTGGTCATTCTTTTGCATGCAGTTTTAAAAGGAGCTGAGCATTTAGAAGGATCAATCATCCTGAATCTCATGGGTTCAAACATTATATAGAAACTGCTAGTAAAAATGGAAGAGAATTTGAAACACACACACACGCACACACAAATGCACACAATCATGGGTTAGGCCTAGACATTTTCTTTTTTTACAACCCAATAACTTAAAGACAATTATAAAAATAGGCTTAGGATACATATGGAAGAATTCAGGCCAAATGAAAAATAAACTACAAAAATTAAATCTATTTGAGAGGCAGTTAGGGAAGAAGAGCCCTTAGGAACAGAGCATGTATTAGAGCAGGTAAAATAACGCATTGGGAGCCCAGAGCTCAGAATCATCATACCAGCTCTGCTGTGCATATTCGGTGTAACCTTAGGCAAGACAATGATTTTTGTGAGCTTCTATTTCTCTCCATATAAAACAGGTTATTTGAACCCCAATGTTACCATTTTTATCATCTCCAAGAGCCATCTGTATTGCTATTTATTTATTACTTTCCTTTAAATCAACTTTTTTTTTTAATGTGGCTGCACACTGAGTGGAAGGAAGTGGGTATTTATTACACCATTTGTTGTATTTACTGGAACTCGTACGTCTCTCATAATGAATACATTTGCTTAGAAAGGAAACTGTCTCATTAATATAAAAAGAAAGCTAGAAACACTTGTCTTAAAATAGAAGGTAATGATGAAAATAAGTACAATGGACTCCTGCTTTTAGTCATGGCAGACGAATTTGCTTTAGACTAACCCCTTTGCCAAGAACAACTTAAAAAGCTGGATGAAATATATAAAATACAAAAATAAAAAACAAAGGACCTCTGTTGGAAGGCATTTGGGAGACACTAAAGACAGCTAGAACCCGAAGTGCCAAGAGCCAAGGGAGAAGAAAAGAACATGGAGATCAGTCTAATGTTTAGCAGCACTGTTTTTCTCCAGAAATGTGCTGATGTGTGAATGTCATAGGTTCCAGAGGCTCAAAAGTCAAGGATCTCATGATAACATAAACTGAGGATCTCGGTTCATTCAGGAAAGGGGTCCTGGTAAAGACTTCAAACTTCCAATTAAGACCAAAAATGGGTTGCACATTATAAGTGAAGGTGCAACAGAAATAGCTCAACTTTCACAAAGACTAAAATCTAGCTTTAAGCCAACTCAAACCAAGTAAACTACCAGTACTCAAAACACTTGACAGAAGCCAAACTAAATGTAATTTTTTCTGGAAGAAGATAACAGAATTCAGAGCTTCAAATTGGCTGTACAATGTATCATACATTTGTTCAGCACTTATCAAAAACTACCAAGTATGACAAGAGATATAAATAACAAAAAGAAAAGAAAACAGACCCATATGTATTCCAGATATTGGAGTTATTAGAGGCAAATATCAAATTACCCGTGATTATTTAGGTTCAAGAAAATAAATGACAAGATGGAGGATGTCACAAGAACCAGAATCTTTATAGAACAAAAATTGGAAACTCTAGCATTGAATATATAATAACTAAAAATAAGAACTCAGAAGATACTTATGACAGATTAGGACAATGCAGAAAAAAAGGTTCTATAAATGGAAATATAGGTTAGCAAAAGACTGAGCATGGAGAGAAAAAAAAAAGTATTGAATATACACAAAGGAGCCTAAGAGAGATGTGGGACTTGGTGAAAAACTCTAACATGCATGCATTTGGAGTCCCTGAAGGAGAAGCAAAAGAAACTAAGCAGATGTAATACTTGAGTAGATATTTGTTGCAGTTTTTATTTAAACTGAGCAAAGACATCAGGCTAAAAATTCAAAAATTTTTACTACCTCAAATAGGATAAAGAAAACCACAACTAGGCACATCATAGTCAAACTACTTCAAAAAACAAAGACAAAAAAGAAAAAAACTTAAAAGCAGCCAAAGAAAAGAAACACATTATCTTCAAAAGAGCAACAATAATGATGGAAGTTGACACTTAAACAAAAATGATGGATGCCAAGAAACAATGAAATGACATCTTCAAGTGCTGAAAGCAAATGATTGCCAACTTAGAACTCTATACTCAGTGAAAACATCCTTCAAAAATGTACATGAAATAAAAACATTTTCAAACAAACAAAACTTGAGCAGATTAATATCCAAAAGGCTTGAACTTTTAGAAATATTAAAAAGAATTTTTGGAGCAGAAGAAAAAAATAGGCCAAATAGAAGGTTGGAAATGCAGAAAAGAATGAAGACAGTAGAAAGTATAGATATTTTCTCAATAGATGGAGTTGGGTAAAATCAAATAAAGTGGGTAAAATCAAATAAATATTGATTGCATAAAACAATAATAACTTCTTGTGTCACGTGAAATATATGTAAAAACAGGTGCAACAATAATGTAAGAATATGGAAGGAATAAATGGATTTAAAGTATTCTGAGGGTCTTGTGTTACTCAGGAAGTAGTGAAAGGATCAATTTACATTATGCTCAGATCATTAAAAGTACATATTTTAATCTTTAGAATAATGACTTTTTTAAAAAGCAAAAAAGAATGTTATCTAATAAGCCAAAAATAGGAAAAAATGAAAAAATAAATTAATTCAAAAGAAGACACAAAAAAGAAAAATCTCAATACAAAGATTTTGAAAATAGAAGAAAATCTACTTATAGTAGATTACTAAAGACTCTAATTCAAAGACAAGATGGCCAACTGGATCATTTTTAAAAATCCATATGCTGTTTAGAAGTGACACACCTTAAACATAAGGAAACAGAAAACTTGAAAGATTTAAATAATATGTGCCATACAGCATTGATTGAAAGAAAATAATCATAGCTAACTAACAATATACCAAGTAGACTTTAAGGCAAGAAGCATAATTAGAGTTAGAAGAGAACTTTTTATGCCAATGAAGGAGTTAATTCTTTAGGGCTGTAACAGTTCTATATGTATACACCTAGTATTAGAGCTCAAAAGTACACAAAACAAACATTGGCAGAAATAAAAAGTATAGTAGTCAAATCTACAAATGTAGTGGGAGATATCAACATGCTTTTTCAGTAACTGATATAATAGGTTGACAAAAACTCAGTACGGATATTGGAGATATGAATAATATAACAAACAATTATTTATAGTTGATTCATCAACTATAAATACATATTTTTAGCTACACATGGAACATTTACTAAAATTGACCCTTTGTTGGGCTATATCAAAACAAATATCAGGCCTGGCACAGTGGCTCACACCTGTAATTCCAGGAGGACTGCTTGAGCCCAGTAGTTTAAGACCAACTTGGGCAACATAGCAAGACTATCTCTGCAGAATATTAGGCAAGCATGGTGGTACACGCCTATAATCCCAGCTACTCCAGAGGCTGAAGTTGAATGATCACTGGAGCCCAGGGGTTTAAGGCTGTGGCACTCCAGCCTGGGCAACAGCATGAGACTCTTACCCCTGACTCAAAACAAAAACAAATATCAAATAATTGAACTCATGCAGAGTGTATTGATTTTCTCTTACTATTATAACAAATTATCACAAACATAGTGGTTTAAAACAACACAAATGTATTATCTACTATTCTAAAGGTTAGAAATCTGACATGAAAAAATGAAAAAGAAATTAAGAAAATAATCCCATTTATAATGGCATAAAACATAATTAAATGCTCAGGGATAAATTTAACCAAGGAGTACAAAACTTGCATGCTAAAAACTACAAAACATTTTTGGAAAAATTAAATATCTAAATAAATGAAAAAATATCTGTGTTCATAGATCAGAAGAATTGATATTGTTAAGATTAGCATACACTCCAGATTAATCTATAGATTCAATGCAATCCATATCATAATTCCAATTCCCTCTTTTGTAGAAATGGACAAGTTAATTCTAGAATGCATGTGGAAATGCAATAGACCCTGAATAGACAAAACAATCCTGAAAGAGAAGAACAAAATTGGAGGACCCACATATCCCAATTTCAAAGGTTATTACAAAGTTACATGAATCAAAACAGTGTGATATTTGCATAAAGACAGACTTATAAATTAATGGAATAGAATTGAGAATCCAGACACTAAAAGGGGGCAGATGGAGATGGGGATCAGGGTTACCTATTGGGTACAACATTCACTTTCTGGAGAATAGGGGCACCTGAAGCCCAATCCCCACCAGTGTGTAATATGCCCGTGTAACAAACACACTTGTAATTTCTGAATGTAAAATGTAAAAAAAGAATTGATAGTCTATAAATAAACCCATACATCTATGATCAACTGATTTCCAGCAAGGTTGCCAAGACCACTCAATGAAAGAAAGAATAATCTTTCAACTGATGGTGTTGGAACAACTGAATGTCCACATGCAAAAGAATAAGTTTGAACCTGACACCAAATACAAAAATTAATTTAAAATGTATCAAAGGTCTAAATGTAAAAACTAGAACTATGAAACTCTTAGAACAAAACATAGGTGTAATTCTTGATGACTATATATTAGCTAACAGTTTTTTTAATATGACACCAAAATCATGAGCAACAAAAGAAAAAACAGATAAGCTAGATTTCATAAAAAATTATATCTTTTGGGCATCAAAAGATATAATCAAGAAAATGAAAAGACAACCCACAGAATGGGAGAAAACACTTGTAAATAATATATCTAATAAGGATCTAGTATCCAGAATGTATAAAGGACTCTAAAAACAAAATGATAAAAAGACAAATGACCCAATTAGAGATGGACAAAGAATTTGAATAGACATTTCTCCAAAGACGACATACAAATGGCCAACAATGTACATGAAAAGATGCTCAGCATAGTGATTAGGATAATGTAGTTAGTACAACGTTAGATAGTATTCCAACAGAGCAAAATAGAAAGCCCAGAAACAACCACAAACCTAGAAACATAAAGAACCCACCATAAACAAAAAGACAGATAAATTGGAACAGAATGACACCAAAAAGCAAACTACAGAAGGAAAGAAGTTATTTTTAAAGAAATTAACCAACAAAAAGTAGATGGACTATATTTAAAAAAAAAAAAAAAAACTCGTACATTAAAAAAAAGATTGACAACCCAGTAGAAAAAGTGCAAAAGTTTTTATAAGTTATTTCAAAAATAGGTTATCTAAATAACAAACAGAAAAAAAAAAGAATGCTCCATTCCATTACTAACCAGGGAACTGCAAATCAAAACCACTGTGAGATAACTACACACCTACAAGAATGACTAAACACTGTGTATCTCACAGAAATTCATAAATGCACATCCTCAAAGATATGAAAAAGAATATTCAAGCTGGGCTCGGTGGTTCAACCTGTAATCCCACACCCTGGGAGGCTGAGGTGAGTGAATTGCCTGAGCCCGCGGGTTCGAGACCTACCTGGGCAACTTGGGGAGACCTCATCTCTACAATAAATCAAAAATCAGCCGGGCGTGGTAGTGCGCACCTGTAGTTCCAGCTACTTGGAAGGCTGAGGTGGAAGGATCGCCGGAGCACAGCAGCTTGAGGCTGCGGTGGCCGGGAGCGGCCACTGCACTCCAGTCTGGTCGACAGAATGAGACTCCAACTCAAAAAAAAAAAGAATATTCATAGTCGCATATTACCACTAAGCAGAAACTGGAAACAGAGTCTACCCACCATTGAAGAGGTACATAGTGAGATATTACAATGGAATAATATACAGCAATGAAAAATAGCAAATTCATGTTACATAAACAACACAGATGAAACTCTGAACTATAACGTAAGTCACAAGAAGCCAAACACAAAAGGATTCATACTGAATGATTCTATTTACATAAACTTTAAAACTGACAAATCTTGTCTAAGACATTAGAAGTCAGAACAGTGGTCATCTTTGCTGGGGGCAGGGAGATGGGGAGACATTAGTTACAGTGAAGGGAACTCTGAAATACTTTAATGCTTTATGCTTTGATTTGAGCGGTGGGTACACGTGAGATTACTTTGTGAAAAATCATCAAGCTGTACACCTATGTGTACTTTTCTACAAGAATGTACTCTCCAATAAACAAGTTTTTTAAATCAAGCATGCAAGAGAATATCTGCAATCATCCCAATACTTTTAGTGAATTATTTGAATCAAATGTTATAGTTTCATTTGATGTATTCCATTAATGAGTCTAAAAATAAATACATATGAGTCAACAAATAAATATGCTTTGGGAAAAAAACAAATACACTTAGTGAATTTAGAATCATGTTATTAAATTCAAGTGAGATCCCATTGCCTGCTACATCTGAGTCCAAGATCTGATTTCTCTTGGTTAAAACAAGAAATAAGGAAGTGTTGGAGAACTGCTTAAGATTTACCACCATGCTGAGACTGCTTTTTGATATATAATGAAAATGGAATTGAAAAGGAAATTGCTTTCGCAAAATGTGGTATAATAACATTCATTACTACAGTTTATCTTCAATCCGTTGGCTATGCCCCAGGGACTTCTCCTATACTGTGGGGCATACTGGTTTATTTGATCTCTAAGTTCCTTCCCAGCTGACCATCTGTAACTTGCTGATAGAAGGCTCTTCACACTCAGTGAAAGTTACAAATAGTTTTTAATGTAAAAGTGGTTTCAGAAAGGCAAATTGAGTCCAGTCCATTGATTACAGGATTTATTAAAATGGGTAGGCATCTTCTATCTACTTCCAATGAGGTAATGGCCACCCCTCTCCATGTATAACAGGCATAGCCTTACAGAAGAGAGCTCTGTTCTAATGAGGGTCCTCTCTTGCCTTACACCCAATCTATCAGCAAATCCATCAACTCTTTCAAAGTACATCCAGAATCCAACCCCTTCTCGCTGTCTTCCAAGTCGCTATCATCCTCACCTGGTGGCTTCCCAATTGCTCTGTCTACCTCCATCTTTGTCTTCCTCCAATTGTTTCCCAACAGAGCAGCCAGAGTGATTCCATCAAGTCCTAAGCTGAACCTTGATACTCCTCTGCACCAACTGCTCCCAACTCATGCAGAGCAACAGCCAGTATCCTTAGCTCACCAGGCCCCCCATGACCTGACAGACAGCTGATGATGCCAGTGTATCTCCTCCTATGGCTCCTGCTCAGTTCACTCTTCCAAGTCACAGAGGTCTCCTCGGCCATCTTCAACCATGCTAGACATGCTCCCACCTCAAGGCCTTTGCATTTGCCATTCATGCTTCCTGGGTCTGCCATTAGATACCCCTGGCTCACTCAATCACACACTTCATATCTTTACTCAAAGTTCACCTAATTAATTAATCCTTCCCTAGCTCTCTTAAAAAAAATGGCACTCCCTCTTGATATTCCCAGTCCCTGTTCCCTGCTTTATTTATTTATTATTATTATTATTATTTTGCTTCATTACCATCTAATATCCTATATTTATCTACCTACCTTATGGAGAGCTCATTGCCCACCCACCTTTTTATAGCAGGAGATTTTCCAAAAAGGAAAGCCAACTCTGGGACTTGGAATTCGAGAGAGAGTTTGGACAAGAACTTGAAAAGGCACTAAAGCCCCTTCTAGCTTTACAGTGGGAACTGTGCCGGTTGGGTATGGTCTACTTGGCAACAAAGCCCCTTTCATTCTCACTGGCCAGATAAAGTCAGAATGATAGTCAAGCTGCTGAGGGAGGCTGGTGTTTATGCTTCAGACTGTGGCATTCTGTCCAATTCTTCCCTTCCAATTCTGGGGGGCTCCCTGATTTACTGGAGGGAGAAAACCTTTGCTCTGTCACTCTCTTGGGGTGGAAGGAGTATAGTGTTCATTCAGCAAATATTTATCAACTGCTGTGTCTGCGCCAGACAACACACCATGAGCCAAGAACAGAAAAGTCCTGCACAGCCTTTGCCCAAGTTAAGCTCACAGTCAGGGGAGCAGACAGGGGAAGCGGTGGTCCTCTCAGCACCCTGATCAGACCTTCAGAGCAAGGATGGACAGCACCCAACTGAGTCCTGACGAGTGTCAGGTCACTGCCAGTAACTTGTGGAAAGTAAACTGTCCAAATTTGCCATTGTTTAGTCTCTATTTATAATTAAGAGTAGCTTGAAGGCTGTGCCTATGGTGCCACACTCTCATTCTCTGACATGTCCCTTGACTAGGAGAAAGGGATCTGCAGGAAGAACGTAAACATGAGCCTAGGAATGCCCGTGGGGTGGGCGTGGCATGCACCCAGGCATCAGGGTACAGCCTGTGGAAAGGTTGAGAGCCACTGGTAAGAGATGAAAACTTCCCCCTCAGTTTATAACTGGTTTAAATTATCGGTGGCAGTGGTGGTGGCAGCTATTGCTGCTGGGCAATGGTGTGAGCAGGTATAGTGATAGGTACTTGGATTATGTTAGCTCATCTAATCCTCCCTATAATGAAAGGTGGGGGTATTATTTAAACCCACTTTTCAGATTTGGAAATTGGAATTGAGATTTGTATTAAATATGTCACCAAGGTTATGTAGCTAGAAAGTGGTGAATTTGGAATTCAAACCCAGATTTGTGTGCGTTCTTAACCTTTGAACTAATTCCTGCTGGCACACGGCCTGACAAATCAAGTCAGAAGTCTTCAAATCAAACTCTTCCTTGAAGAGGGATTTGACACATTTATGAATGAATCTGATGCAACCAAAAACTAATTAAGTGAAATAAGGTGTGTAAAGTGATCTGCCCAGGACCACCTAACTGGTACTAAGTGCCAGATGTTTGCTAAATCACCATTACCATTTCACGTCACATTTGCTTGCCTTCCTGCCTTCCTTTTTTCCTGCCTTTCTTCCCTCTGAATGTCCTTCCTCTTTTCCTTTTTTTCCTTCTTTCCTTCCTGCCTTCTTTCTTTCCTGTTTTTTTCTTTTTGGCTTAAATTAGCTACAACTTATTTTTGCTCCTGAGGCTTCAGGTCACCTGGGAAGTTCTGCTGAATGACGCTGGGTTCTGCTGATCTTGACTGGCTATGCTGACCCTTGTGCCTGCAGTCAACTGGAGGTTGGCTGGGACTGGTTGGTAGAGGATGGTATCAGTCGCATGTCTGGAGCTTGGCTGGGTTTCAACAGCCAGCAAGCTGGACCGGGCTTGTTCACATGGTGGCAGTAGTGTAACAAGGGAGTGGAAGGATGCAAGGCCTTTTGAAGCCTAGGCTCAGGATTGGCACTCCCTCACTTCTATTCCTTCCCAGGAGTCAACAGAAGTCACAAAGCCAGCCCTGATTTAAGGAATAAGGAAATAGACTCCTCAGAGTGGTTGGAGCTGAAAAATCACATTTCAGAGGATGCATTACATCTGCTCTCTTGCTCAATCCTCCTAGTAGATGAACAGAACCTTGACAGGCAAAAGAGGTGCCCATACTCAAGTTCACACAGGTGCCCATACTCAAGTTCAATCTGCTACCTGTTGTTTAACACCAGCAATTCTCCTCTAATTTAGGCTGGCAAACTTTGACTTTTTTTTTTTTGAGTTGAAGTCTCACTCCGTTGCCTAGGCTGGAGTGCAGTGGCATGCTCATGGCCACCCCAGTGTCGACCTACTGGGCTCTAGTGGCCCTTCTGCCTCAGTCTTCCAGGCGCACACTACCACGCCTGGCTAAATTTTGTGATTTATTGTGGAGACGAGGTCTCGCCAAGTTGCTCGGGCTGGTCTGGAACCCATGGGCTCAGGCAATCCACTCACCTCAGTCTCCCAAAGTGCTGGGTTTACAGACTGAGCCACCAAGTCCAGCCAACTTTTTTTTAATAATAGGGACTCACCCACAATATTCTTTTCTAGTAGAGCTTCCATGGTTACCCTTTTATTTGTAAGGAATCATTTAAATTGTCTTGGGGCCAATAGCTGCTAATAAGTAAGACATCCAGAGCTCTACCAAATAAGTAGCATGACAGATCTCCCTCCAAGGCAAACGTCCCCACTAAAAGAACTCTACAGAGTTACATGTCAGTCGAAAACCCTGGCCTTACACCCACTATGAACCTGGCCAAAATCTACCTTCTGCAACCTCATCTTCTGCTACTAGCTCATGTGCACCTTTCTTTTGAGCCTAAGTATCCAATGCCTTCCTTAACCCAGCAGGAAGTTGTAAGTACTCCTTTGTACATAATGTTCCTGCTGCCTGGAATCAGTGCCACACCCTCCTCTCTTCTGCACCTGATGAACCCCCACTGATGATTTACAATCCAGACTATGGCTCATGTTCATGCATGCACTCATTCAACAAAGTTACTGACCTGCCCAACCCAGGGAAGCATGAGGATTGAAATTAGACCCAGCCCCTTCTCCCCTTAAAGCTTACTGCCACTCTGTGAGAAACCACCCAGCTTCTAAGTCCCTGCTTCTTCTCCATTCCCACAGGCGTCTGTGTGTGTGTGTGTGTGTGTGTGTGTGTGTGTGTAAATATGTATATTTATGTACCTGTGTGTACACAGACCTATGTGTTTATAGATATTTGTATCTATATCTATATACATTCACACACATTTTTTTACAACACAGACTGTATTGGACTCTGATGATTTGTTCATGAACTTCTCCTCTCTGTAAGACTGTGAGCTCTTTACATTCAAGGATCACCCAGTACTGTCCTTATAGTAGAAATTCAAATCAACTTTTGTTGAAATGACCAATGAATGAACGTCAGAAGGAAAGAGTGTTCTTGACTTACTTAATTAATTCCATCCCTTCACTGTGCAAAGGAGAAAACTGAAAGGGGGGACAACACTACTTATTGTGACTACATGGCCTTGACACAGGAAGCACTGTGTCTCTCAACCTTAGGGTCGAAAGGAGGATGTCTTCACATGCTAAACATAGTTTCTGATTTTAAGAAACTTTGTTTAGCATTTTAGAAAAACTTTAATTTGGCAAAATGTGGTGTTACTTTTACCACTATTAATTTGCTACTAATTTAAATGATACCTGTAAAGTCATCAGCTAAATGTTTAGGGTCTCAAGTCTAACCATATTTAATATATATGTTCATTGAATATATAATTAAATATAAATATAGGTGTATGTATGTATAGTTATATAAATATATATATGTTGGTATATATTTAATATATGTAAGATAAGTTGGTATCTTAAATTGGTTACAGCAAACTTCCCTTAAGTTATAGAAAAACTTCTGGTCAGAGGTTTCAGATGTAGTATCACTTTTTCCCACAAGATTGACCTACAAGAATGAAAGCAAGAGCAGGATCCTGAGCATGAGAAAATGAATGCATTCCCAAGTATGATGGCTCTTGTGCCTCATATCACACAGAGTGACTCAAATGCCATGACTAATCTAGTAGAACCTGTTTTTTAAGGACCAGAGATGTTCATTTCCTGAGGCTTGGTTAATATATGCAACAGTCCTTTTTTCCAGCATAAAAATAGAAATGTAAAGGTTAGCACACTAGAGTTAAAAATGATTTTAAACAATATTTTATGGCATCTGAAAGAAACCCTTTTATCTTTTACATCTTCACTTTTTATTGTCTGGGCTTTTATGAGCTGTGTGCTTGAACTAGACTCAAATCCTGGGTGCCACACTCAAAATCATATGGTCCATCTGTTTCTCTACATCGTGGTAAGATTCTGCATATCACGATCTCCCTCCTACCCCAAATCAAAACACCCACATTTTGTGAAAGAAAAAGAAAACATTGCATTCATACCCCCTCTGATGAAGGGCAGCCTTGTTCTCATTCCATGGGGGCACAGGACAGGGCACAGCCGGGGTCGTTAGGAGGACCCTTGACACCATGTTTACCGCCTAGAACTCCTACAGGCATTCATCTCCTGAGGAATCTCAACACTGGGGTGCATGAGAGCTTTCGTTTCACCACAGACCTCTCCATGGCACCTGGTGTGAACCTTGAACTTGGCTGGAACTCTCTGGGCCAAAGAAAATGCCCTATCATCATTTCAACAATCAAGCAGATGCATTTGGGTTTTGTTTTTTTTTTCAAATTTGGGATAAAATTTCTTTCAGAGTAGCAAGGAACTTTAGTGAAAACATCCATTATTATTACTTTAAATTAGGAGAGGCCGGGCTCGGTGGCTCAGCCTGTAATCCCGTGCTTTGGGAGGCTGAGGTGAGTGGATTGCCTGAGCCCGCGGGTTCGAGACCCGCCTGGGCAACTTGGCGAGCCCTCATCTCTACAATAAATCAAAAACTAGCCGGGTGTGGTAGCGCGCGCCTGTAGTTCCAGCTACTTGGAAGGCTGAGGCAGAAGGATTGCCAGAGCCCAGCAGGTCGAGGCTGCGGTGGCCAGGAGCGGCCACTGCATTCCATTCTGGGCGACAGAGTGAGACTCCAACTCAAAAAAAAATAAAATAAAATTAGGAGAAAGTCAAGGAGACGAGTGTGCTGAAGCGAGCATTAGGAGTTGTGCCCTTTTTTGTGGCACTAAGGGAAATTTGGTAGAAGCAGTATTTGCCTCCAAAAGGAACTTGTTTTTAGAAAAGTGTTTTACCGAAAGTTGAGAGCCATAAACTGTGTCTTGAGCCCGTATATTTCAGTGATGTTGTCCAGAGTTGACCCAAACCATACCATAATGGCTGGGATGAAATGCGAGAAACAAGAAGCTGGGGAATGCAAATGAGTCCATTGAGAACAGAGTAGCTGGCATGCGGAGCAACGTGAAAGATGCAGCTGGAAATTATACTGCAAAGGTATGTCAGGGTTAGACTATGAAAGGCTTTGAATGTCAAGCTAAAAAAAAAAGTCTAGAATTAACACTCGAAACAATAGAGGGCCATTGAATTTTTTGAGCAGATCAGTTTCTCAGGTTCACAGAGGCTAGGCTGCTCCTCCTCCCTTCTCCCTACCTGAGGGCCCTCAAGCTCACCTGTGATTAGAGGGAACCAAGCCCTGTCCCCAGGTTCAGTTGCTGTTCCTAGATTATCCTGCCATGTTGTTCCATGAACACCTGTTGGATATTTTTCAGGTATTCCAGCTTGCTGGTTTATCAAATGCCCTGTTGCTACCCTCCATTTTCTGCTACACAGAAATGTAGGTCAGCTGATATGAGTAGGTCTCGGTAATCTATCCTTACTCCTTCCATGTGGGAATTTGTAGGAACACCTAGCTTTGGGGGAAGGGGATGGGGTGTTTGTTTGGTAAATGTTGACCATTTGTTTCTGGCTTGTTCCTTTCTATCCAGCTGTTCTTTGCCTATGCAGGAATGTGGAATAATTTGAAAGGATGCATTCACTACCATCTTCACAGAACCTAGAACTGGGTTTCAGTTTTTTGTTGGAAATCAAGGAAATGGGTATATTTCATATCTAGTTTGACCTAGAACAGTATGGAAGGAGAAAATATAGAGTGATGAGGCAATACATTTCTTAAAATAAATTCAAAGGAAGAAGGATCTCAGGCCTTGAGGAGACCATGAGAAGTATAGCCCCTGATAAAGTACAGAAGTGTCCATGAGGGCTCTGGAAATTCTCGAAAGGTGCAGTGGGGAACTATCATCTGTTTTCATCCAGGCAGAAGCTCTTGGTCATGACTGTCTCCTTGGTGATGAGTGGTAGGATTGTCTCTTCTTGCCATCTGTCTCCTCAGGATGTTTCAAAGAGTTCAGACTCAGTTCTGATGTCACTTCATGGGAGAGGAGGCTATGCTGTGAAGACCATTGACATGTGAACAGCCATGGAAAAGTGAACTTGAAAAGGTTTGCCCCTACTGAGCGCAAAATGTCTTCCACAGGATGAAAATGGCTGTGTCAGTAGGACTGACCTTGAATGGAATTCTACCAGGAAAATGTTACCTGGCATGGGAGGAAGTGTATTCCCCCTTCAGGGAAATGCCTGTCCTAGCTTATGAGCCTTATGCTGAGTACCCTCATCCCTCCCCTGAAGTCCCAGGTCCTGAAGTGAAGCCTGGTGCCTCAAGCCTTGGTTGACTGTGATGGAAGCCTTCCATGATGTGAAACAAGCTGCTGGCCCCTTTGGTTCACTTGTCCATGAAGCAAAATCCAGGGAAAACTCCAAAGCTTGACAACACGAGAGAAATACTAAATGTACGTGAGCTGTGTGAGAGAGATTCTCTCCCACTTGAAACACTAACCTGTGGGACAGAAACCTACATAGAAGCGAAGCAAACAATGTAAACAATACCAGAACTCCGACCTCCCAGCAGGCCACACACACAACACAAGGATAGGACAGGGGTTGCTTCATATCTGAAGACATGATCTGACGCCTGGCAACAAGGCACATTCGAGACAAAGTGGCAATGGCTCAGTGGATGTTTTCATCCAAGACCCTTACCCCAGAGCCTTTCCTGGCTGTGACCAGGGTTGACCCTGGAAAAATAATTAACAAGTTGAAATGAGTTGTTCTTCATTCCCCCTCATTCAAGGCCTCTCCCACCCTTCCCTCAGGGATACCCCTTTCCTGTGACGTTTGGAACCCCCTGATCTTATGCCTCAAGGGGATATCAGACTTTGAAAACAGAGGACCTGGGTGCGTGAGCCCAAGTTTTCTTATCTATAAAATGTAGAGGATACCTAGCTTATCATTACTACAAGCATTAAATGAGATATATCCACATGCAGGGAGATCAACACTGTGGATGCAAGACACTTCCAGTTCTGCCTGTTGCCCTGGTATCCCATCCAATTATCACCTCCTTTCACTCTCAAAAGCACCCCAGTTTGAATGATAAATTAATTATATGGCCTCCTCATAAATAAAGCTCCTAACATACTCACACAACCTGGCAAAGAAGAGGCAACAGGTCTGTCCCAAGCCTCTCCCATCCAAAAGTGCCTTCAGAACCTTCAATCACACTGAAATGTAAATCTTTGATAATATTTAAATGTTACCCCTGTGGGAAATCTTAAACTAAAGAGGTACCTCTGGTGGCAGAATCTCCATTAACAGCAAGTGGACTGAGAAGGTCCTGGAGGACGAGGGGCTCTAGGGGCCACTGCACTTCCTGTGAATAAGACTGACCCCCAGTGGCCATTCAGAGCTTCTGGAGCCTTCACTGCCAACCCCACCCTTACCACCAAAAACCTCAGCATAGACAGACAGACGCCTTCAGAAAGCAGGGGTCTGAGCCAGAAAGGTGATATCTCCTAGGAGAGCAGTGACTCAAAGACAGCTCCCTGAACAGCAATTGCTCGAGCTCCCGACACTCCTAGATCATGGATTATTTGAGATAACTGACACTGGAAGGAAATTATACCTTACAAAGCAAAAATAACACATTTTAAAACACTAAATTGACCCAGTATGTTGGCTCACAGCTATAACTCCAGCACTTTGGGAGGTGGGAGGATTGTTTAAGCCCAGGAGTTCAAGACCAGCCTGGGCAATATAGTGAGACTCTGTCTCTACAAAAAACATCAAAAAATTAGCTGGGTATGATGCCATACACCTGTAACCCCAGCTACTCAGGAGGCTGAGGTAGAAGGATCACCTGATCCCAGGAGGACAAGGCTGCAGAGAGCCATGATTGTGCCACTGCACTCCAGCCTGTGCAACAGAGTGAGACTCAGGGAAAAAAAAAATCACTACACAACTACTTAGTTCAGTCATTAGACAAACATATGAAAGCCTATTATGTGCCAGGCACTGGTCCCAACTGCTCAGCAAGATAACTAGGATCATAAACCGAGGTGGAGCAAAGAGGCATGACTCACATGGGGATAACAGTGAAACTCCCTGGCCCGGGCTGCAGCCACCTTTAAAACTTCCCCTCCCTGATTCTCCTTTTTCCATTTAAAAATGTTATATTGTTAAATAACATGTTTTTACTATTCGAAAATTGAAAGTATATATATAAGTTAAAAGAAGTGAACTGATATCTCAATCCCACCAGCTAAGTACTACCACTATTAACTTTTTGACATTATTTTTCCCAACGACATTTTTTTTCTCTCCTTAGTTATCTCTGTTCTTTGCTTTCATAAATACTTGTGACTCTGGGGGAGAAAGCCAACTTTAAATGTTTCTTTCTTGTAATTACAAAGTACGCACATTTATTGTAGAAAAAGTAGAAAACACTCCAAAGTCAAGTACAGAATAAAAATCATCCACAATCTGCCAACCACAGGTAACTACCACTGATATCTTGAAAAGAACTCTACTAGATTGTTTAAGATTATAAACATGCCATTTTACTGGTGGGGTTGTGGTGATTGTGTCATGGAAACTGAGAAAATAATGTCCCTAATCTTTTGGTACCTGATTTATCCCATAATACTTTATTTGCAACCTCTATGGAAATTAGTATGGAGATTTCTCGAAGAACTAAAAGTAGATCTACCATTCGATCCAGCAATCCCATTACTTGGTATCTACCCAAAGGAAGAGAAACCATTATACAAAAAATACACCAGTATCCACATGTTCATCGCAGCACAATTCACAATTGCAAAGATGTGGAATCAACCTAAATGCCCATCAACCGATCAGTAGATAATGAAAATGTGATATATGTAGATCTACACATATGTCATGGAATACTATTCAGCCATAAGAAAGAACAAAATAAAGTCTTTTGCAGCAACTTAGATGTAATTGGAGACCATTATCCTAAGTGAAGTAATGCAGGAATGGAAAACCAAATACTGCATGCTTTCATTTATAAGTGGGAGCTAAGCTAAGTCTGCAAAAGCCTATAGAATGGCATAAAGGACATTGGAGACTCAGAAGGGGGAGCATGGGAAAGGGGAAGAAATGAAAAATTACCTATCGAATACAATGTGCACTAATGGGGGTGACAGGGACACTTAAAGCACAGATTTCTTCACCACTATATAAAGCAGCCATGTACCAAACCATTTGTATACCTAAAGCTATTATAATAAAGAAAAAGCCGGGTTCGGTGGCTCAGCCTGTAATCCCACGTCTTTGGGAGGCTGAGGTTAGTGAATTGCCTGAGCCTGCGGGTTCGAGATCCACCTGGGCAGGCGAGACCTCATCTCTACAATAAATCAAAAAAGTAGCCGGGCGTGGTAGCGCGCGCCTGTAGTTCCAACTACTTGGAAGGCTGAGGCGGAAAGGATCGCCGGAGCCCAGCAGGTCGAGGCTGCGGTGGCCGGGAGCGGCCACTGCACTCCAGTCTGGGCGACAGAGACTCCAACTCAAAAAAATAAAAATAAATCATAAATAAAAGTGAAAGCTACTATCAGTGAAAATTCTGTTACAAACATGATTTATAACACCTGCATAGCATACCATTAACGAATATAAAATGATTTCATCTCGAGTAGACACTGAGATGTTATGTATCTTTGTTTTTTTTGTGTGTGATTTTTTGTTTAATATTTCTTTGCTGAATGTCCAGTGTGCCTAAACTGTTGTAGGTTCTGACAATGTGAGAAACAGACCAAGATTTCTGCTCACTTGAAATCAATTCCCCTATATATATCTTAGATTATTTTCTTAGATGACATTTCTAGAAGTAAAAACTCTGGCTAATAGGGTCATACAGATTTCATTCATACTCCCCCACATAGAGTATAAAATTTTCCTTTTCTCTCAGCAATAATGACTTTCTCACAGTTTTGAGTTTGGGAGAGGGGCAATAACTGGTTGGAAGAAAGTCTGAAGGTCAAGTTCTACAAGGTATGCTCTACTTACAGTCTATTGGGAATGGAGGGGAAAAAACTCTGGATTAATCATAAAGTTATAAAATGGAAGATGTGGCTAAACACCTCACTCCAGAGCTAGCCTGACCATGTTTCAGTTCTGACTCTGCCACTCACTAGGGAATAGCTTTGGGGAAATTATGCCAGATTTCAGTGCCTTAGTTTCTTCATCTGCAAAATAGAAATAATAATACTACCCATCTCAAAGGGCTGTTTTAGTAGTTACGTAAGCTAAACACACACAAAGCCCTTAGAACAATGCCTTACATATGCTGAGTACTCATGTCATTTTTTTAAAGGAAGTATAATCTATATAGCTTTCTATGACACCACTAGGAGGTGAAGCAAAGTAAATTTAGTTCTCCAATTTCCAAAAATGATTTCAACTTGTTGACTAAGAAAAATTATACAGGAATATATATTTTTTAAAAAGTGAACCCAAACCAAGCTTAAGTTTTTCCCTCTCTTTCTTCACTGACTAGGCAGCCCAGTCTTCAGGTAGGGCTTGAGGCAGCATTAAGTCCTTTGTGGTCCTGTGACGGGGAACATTCTTTGCCTTCTCAGACTGACACCAAGGTCCGTGGAGCTCTGTAAAAGAAATACCCTGCCCGAGGGTCTTTTTCTGAAGAAATGATCTAAAATTAATTGTCTAAAGCTTTCAGCAGCATTGGCTTAAAGGAAAATGCCAAAATCCAGAGAGATTTGGCATTTTGAGTCATGTGACAAACTGCCCACAGAAGGCAGATTTCGACAGGGGCTGTAACTGACTGTGAATTTTGACGGTGGTTCATTGGTGATTAATGACATTGGGGAAAACAAGCCAGCAGGCATCAACGTTAAGAGAGAAAGCTATTTTAAATATCTCCCATTTTAATTAAATATTTCTTTTTATAACACTTGCAACCTAAAAATAGGTCTGATCTGTCCGTGGGGGCCACTTCAAGTCGATGTAGAGAAGTTTAATTAGATTGCCTCAAGCAGGAATGTTATTCTCTAAGATTTTTGATACTGGTGTTAACTCCAGGACTGAAGTCCAATTTACACGTGTGTGTGGTGGCTGCTAAAGTGGAAGATGGTATTTTTTACAATTGGTCTATCAGGATCTTCAAAATCCAGCAATTGGTAATCATAAATATATTTAACCCATTAACACAGAAAGTGTTTCTTAGGCTTAGACCCCAATTCAACACAAAAAGCAACAATAGTGTGCCTGGCATGAATAGTTTGTGGGATAGAAACCTTGCACATGCCACTCTCTCAAGGTATCACTTTGAATTAGTGACAATTTGTCAACTAGTCACCAGGTAATTCATTCAACTACTGGTCATTTAGCAACATAGACTGTTCATATATTTAAGCAACACACTACTGATAAACTTGAAAAATGTCTCCAGAAACTCTCTAACATTCTTGGTCTAGTTCTCTTTATAATCACTGAGTCATTCACTTATTTACTCAACCAGCTCTTACCAAGCCCCTGTCAGAAGCGCATGAATGGCGACTAAGTCAGACAAGGTCCTTATTCTAATGATGCTGACAAGTTAGAAAATTTTCCAAATACTGTGTGAATCTCAATTGTTAGAAGTAACACTGCTGAATTTGAAGCTTTGGATACACACAGCAAGGCTGCCTCACCAGCAGTTGACCACACACTTACCATCATTCTTTTCTAGCGTTATCAATCTGACAGGCAGAATATGGTATCTCATGGTTTTTGTGTTTTTTTATTACAAGTAAGATTGAACATTTTTCTAAATATTTGTTGACTAGTTGTACTCATTTCGTGAGTCATCTGCTTATGTCCTTTACTCATATATCTATTAAAATCTTTACCTACAGGCCTCTATATACTCTCTACACATTTTTGCTTGGACTTTCCCCCTCACAGACTAGAGCATTTTACACATTAAAGAAATCAACTGTTTATCAGCAAATAAACCTGTAAATTTGTGATTTCTCTCTCTCTTTCTTTCTCTCAGCTTTTTTTTTTTGACTGTGCTGAAGACATTTTTTAACACCATAATCAACTTTTCCTTTATATTTAGGCTGCTGCCTTCAGTAATATGTTTAGGGACATTCTCATTCCCTAAATTTTGTTTTTTAAATATTCATTCATCTTTTCCTTTTGTTTAAATCTTTAACTAGAATTTTTAATATGAGAGGTAAGATCTAGTTCTGTTTTTCCCCCACATTGAACCAGCTGCCTGAGTTTTTCTTAAACATTCCAAATGTTTCTACTGGTCTTCAGAGGCACAGCCCAAGAGGGGCCCCATTCAGCAGTCCACAGCATCAAATGACCGCCAGTAGAATGACCACAAGGCAATAAACAGGTTCCATCAGAAATTATGGAGGAGAGAGCCAAATATTTTCCCTCTGAGAGTATTATTCAGAGAAGTATTTTGTCTCAAAGCTATTGCAGGGGGGGGACAAATGCTATGAGAAAATCGGAGAAATGTTTACTCTAAGCCAGTGGTCAAGAGCGGTGAGAATTGAGAGAGATAAAATGATGGTGAACTTGAAATGCCAGGTGAACTTGAAAGGTTGACTCTCATTTTTAAAGATTAAGAATAATTTGCTTCATGAAAGTATTTAAATGTTAATGTATTCAGATGTTAACTCCCTGTGCCAGGACAAAATGTCCATGACCTTTCCATGGGTCAAAACCCTGACAGCCTGGCCGCATTGACAGTTTGGGGAACTGTGTACAGGGAGCTATAGCTTCTTGTTTGGCTTGGAGTCGTCTCTGTGCCAAGAAACTACAGAGCTTGAGTGGTTGATTGTTGTCCTGGATAGAGGCAGAATGATACACTTGGCATCCAGAGACTCCTGTTGACTGGTCTTCAGAAGTCTAAGACCATCCTTTCTTTGTTTCTTGTTCCTTTATTCCTTGTTTTTCAGAAACATCATAGTCCAATGTTTGAGATAAGTCCAGTTAACTCCACGTATAACCTCTCTTCCTTTTTATTTCTGAAATATGTAGAGAGCATCTTCTATGGGTCAAGAACTCTAATACAGTTGGGATACTGTGTTGGACAAGACAGACAAGGCTCATGGGGGCTTACATTCTAGAACTGGGTTGTCAAACTAGAGCCAGCGGTTGCCTGGCATATTTGTGTAAGGGCCAGGAGCTGTAAATAATTTTTACACTTTTAAAGATACTTTGAAAATCAAAAGAATATTTCATAACACAAAAATTATATGAAATTTCAATTTTCAGTATTCACAAATAAAGTTTTATTGGATCACAGTCAGATCCATTCATTGAAAGACAAATTTGATTCTTTCAAAATGAAATGGCAGAGGTGAGCAGGGTGGGAAGAGATCATGCAGCCACACAGCCTAGACCATGCTCTATCTGACACTTTACTGAAAAGATTTGCTGTTGTAGAGGGCAGCAGACCAAATGGGAAAATAAGACAGTGACAGACTGTGGAAGATACAGTGGAAGACATCATCGGAGTGAAATGTCAAGGTCAGGGAAGGCATCACTAGAGAGATGGGATTTAGAACTAAGACCCCATGGTGGGGGTAAGTCCAAGCAGTAAAAATAGCAAGTACCAAGATCTAAGGCCAGAAGAGCCAGAAAACCATCAAGTGCTGGGCAGGTGAGAGTGAAGGCTTGGAGAGAAGCGTGATGAGAGTGTTAAAGAGGGGTTGGTCAGTGAGCACAAATATACAGTTTGATGGAAGAATAAGACCTCAAGTTAGTCCATAGAGTGACTACTGTTTACAATAATCTATTGTAAGTTTCAAAATAGCTTGAAAAGAAGATTTGAATGATTCTAGTATAAAGACAAATATTTAAGGTGATGGATATTCTAAGTTCAGTGATTTGATCTTTATACATTATATGGATGTACTATTACATGTACCCCCAAACTATGTACATCCTGTATGAATCAATTTTTTTTCAAAGATGAAAGCATTAAGTAGGACCGGATCTCTTCAACTGCAGTATTAGCAATGTGTCCTGTTATTGCAGAAGCAGAGAACACTGACTAGTTCTGTAGCCTGGGAGAGAAATGAAGGGGCTTAGACTGGAGTGGTGGTGTGGAAATGCAGTTGCTGAATAGAGTCCAGATATATGTTGGAAGTAGAGTCCACAAATCTGGTGTTGGATTGGACATGGAAAAAGGGAAGAGTCAAGGATAAGGGCCAGATTTCCAGCTTAAACTAGGCTGATGGCACTGTTGCAGAGATGGGAAGGACTGAAGAATTGAAGTTTGCATGGAAGTAAGGAGAGAAATCAACTTGTCTTTAAGATGCCCAAGGAAAGATGTCACATAAAGAGTCTGGAATGCAGGGAAAAGCTTGGGAAGAAGACAGGAAATCTGACAAGCCTACCCTCTGAGCCCACATGTTCCAAAAGACTCATCCTGAAGACCTTACTCATGAAGGGTCTGCTTCCCTGTTCACAGGCCAGGGGACTTCTAGGGCCTGCAGCAACCAGATGCCCTAAGTATGTCCCACCCCTTCCAACTAGAGGAGTGCCCAGTGACATCAATTTGGCTGTCCAACAAACATTTATGATCATCTTTTGAGTCCCATCATCCTCTTAAGCCACACATGTCAGTCACTGCCTACTGTCCCCAGGCATGAAGCCATTGCATAGGCAGCATTCTGGGGGGGAGGGATGAGTTTTTATTACAAGAGGTCACCACACCTCATTATACAGGGCTCATGAAAAATGTTTCCTGCCCAGCTTGAAGCAACCTGGGGCCTGTGAAAACCCATCACCCGCTTTTAGTAGGAGAGCTCAGTTTGGAAATGCCAGTGTAGTTAGGTAGATAAGAGAACTTTACAGACTTCTGTGAGCATTTTGACTTATTCGAATCACTGGAAAACTCTTAGGAAGGTTACCTCCTAGGCAACATCTGCACCAGTTTCCCATTGTCCTAATAATTTCCATCCTACAAGTTTGCAAGCATAAAATTATCCAATTTGTACCCCTCTGCATTCTTTCAAGCTGCAAGGATCTTCCAACATCAGTTTTGTTTTGCTTTGTTTTTCTGAATCAGAGTTTCACTCTGTCACCCAGGCTGGAGTGCAGTGACACACTCATAGCCACTGCAGCCTCAGCCTCTGGGCTCAGTTGATCCTTCCAACTCAGACTTCCAAGTAGCTATAACTACAGGTGTGCACCACCACACCTGGCCAATTTTTTTTTTTTAATTGTAGAGACGAGGTCTCACCATGTTGCCCAGGCTGGTCTCAAAACCCTGGACTCAGGCAGTCCTCTCACCTCCACCTCTCAAACTGTTGGGATTACAGGCGTGAGTCACAGCGCCTGGCCCAACATCAGTTTTATAGATGTGTTCACCAGTTTCCAAGGTCCAGTGCAGACTAAAAGGCATTAAATCCTCACCCCACCCCACCCCCGCCCTATGGCACTAAGTGAAGACATCCCAAGTACCTAGTTTCCATCAAGTGACTATCTTAAAAAAATTCAAGGTTTTGTGTGTTGCCTTGGAAACATCACTATCTTTTAGTGTTGTAGTAAAACAAGCCTAGGGAGGGCATGATTGCATTCTTCCTAGCACCTAGCAGGGTTGTCCTTCAAAGCAAAGCTGTGGAGATAGATGCACAGGGAGAGAAACCAGGGACTGCTAGGTCATTCCACACATGGAGGTAGGAATCAGTCATTCCCAGGGCTGACAGAACACCAAACCCATCCCTGCAATGTCTCAACAGCCCATAAGGCCAGGAAGTCTAGGCCTGGATCCCCATTCTCACAAACTCTTCTCACAATGCTTGGGAAAACTGAGCTCATGTTTGGGTGGGTTTCATGGCGTTGCCAACGTCTAGAGAGCGCCCAGTTTTTACAGACCCCATAGATCCTGAGCAGGTTTTACTGGACTGGAAGGGCTGTGCCCAGCTGGGCCCTTCTCAGCCCCACAGCAGTCAGGGCCAGGAGGGTCTGCCCTCTTCACTTAAATGACAGTTTATCTCCTCAAGCTGAAGTGATGCTACAAGACCAGCCTCACTAAGAGCAACTGAGCCTGTGTGCTGCGTCTTGGATGCCTTGTCTTCTTTCCAGTGGCTTCTCTTCTCCAGAGCCGCGTAGCATTAGGGCTGTCTCTCCACTTCAGTCCATTCTCAGGTTTACAGCTCTTCTGTGCACTTTTGAGAAAGAGATGAGACATGCCAGAGGGTCTGCTCTTTGGAGTTAAAACATATTTGTATCCCATCTCCTTAAAGTGGAAGAAAGGGGTGCAGACAGTAGAGCTGTACTTTTCTGACTTGATTTTTTCCTCCAGTTTCCTCACCAAGGATAAAGAATCATTCACATGGGGACTGTTCCCTCCCTGGCTTTTCTACTCATATGTGCTCACAGTTCCAGCATCACCACCACAGGGCATTCATGTCCACAGCCCCAAAAGTTGCCTGTCCAGGAAGTATAGGTGGGCAGAGACAGAGGAGATCTTCTGAATTGCATGAGACTTGAACCAGGTAAACCCCCAGGGTGATTGCCAAGGCTAAGATGCTATGCTTCCCATGGCATTTTCCGAAGTGGGTATGAGGGGATGAGTATCCCCCAAAGGGTTAGGAATATGATAATAATTGTAATGAAGCTCTAAGCCTTTACCTATAACTCATTGAATCCCTATAACAGCCTCATGTGGTAGGTCATAGTGTTACTGTTATAGGAATAAGGGAACTGAGACACAGAGTGGTTAAGCAACTTATCCAGGGTCACAGTGAGAGTTGACAGCAGACCTGGGGTCCGAGCCCCAGAAGACATGCTCCAGAATTGCTGTTCTTAAACTCTAAGCACAACAATAATAAAAAGTCATGTGGGGTGGTTCACAACTGTTAATCCCAGCACTTTGTGAGGCCAAGATGGGAGGGTGTTTGAGACCAGGAGTTCAAGGCCAAATTGGGCAACATAGTGAGACCTTGTCTCTACCAAAAAAAAAAAAAAAAATTAACTGGGTGTGGGAGCATACACCTATAGTTCCACCTACTCAGGAAACTAAGGGAGGAAGATTGTTTGAACTCAGGAACTTGAGGCTGCAATGAGCTGTAATTGTGCCACTGCACCCTTGCCTGGGTGACAGAGTGAGACCCTGACTCAAAATAAAAACAAAAAACTCTAAGCAGCGTAGCTTCCCTGAGGTGGTCCAAAAAAGATTAAGTGACTTGCCCTCAAGATAGAGTCATGGCTTACCATCTAGCTTGTGCCCTTAACAAACCACATTGAGTTTAGAGCTCAGAGTCAGCCTGTCTGATCCACATACAGCACTGTATAGTCAATGCCCTTCCAAGTCCCCCCAGTTCTCAATAGTGAATCCTCCCCATTCCCACCAGAACTCCCGCGGGCAATTGTTCCCAGGCTTAGAGACTGCCTGTCCCACAGCCTGTTGCACACACACACACCTTCCCTTCTGCCTGGATCACCCTTATTTATCTTTCAAGATTTAACTTACACCTCCCTATGGCCTTGACTTCAAAATTTGTTTTTTGTACCCCTCCTGCCCATACGAATATCAGACCCAACTCCCTTGCCTCAACATATGAGATCTGACAATTAAGTTTGCAAATTCATCCTAGAAAAAGTGTCACATACCTCACTGCTAAATATCATTACAGTCACCTTTGAAGTACTCCCCTTGGGAAGTTATGCACCAATGCCAGCACCTAGTCCACCTGTCAAATTAAGTTTGCAACGCTTTTTCTGGAATGGACATCAGAGCTATTGTCATATTACCCCTGATGTCCCGAATGTCATCAAATGTCCTCCTTTCAATATTTCCTTTATCTTCAGGTAAAGAAAAAAGGTCTTTGAGAGCCAGATTGGATGAGTAGGGAGGGTATTCCAATACAGTTATTAGTACAGTGCTGCCAAGGTAAGCGCACAATGGCAAGTTTGTGAACTTAATTGTCAGAACTCAACATAACAATGACAGCTCTGATGGTCATTCCAGAAAAAGAGTTCCACAATCGCTTTGATGAGTAGAATAGGTGCTGACATTGATTCATGGCTTCCCAAGGGGAGTAACATGAAGGTGACCATAGCGATATTCAACAATGAATTATGCATTAATATTAACAGAATTTTTCCTAGGATGGTTTGCAAACCTAATTGTTGGACCTTGTATATCAGACAAATAATTCGCTAAAAGAAGTCTCCTTTCAGTTCCTCTAGGGTGCTAGGTCCTCCCTCACCACTGAACCTTTACACATATTTTGCCCATGTCTGAAAAACTCTCCAATGTTCTCCTTTTAACAAACCCTAGTCTTTTGTCTGTAAGCCTAGGTCAGTTTACCTTGTTTTAAATTCTCATAGCTCCATGTACTCTTCCTTCAAATGAGCAATTGCCAAAGCATGATCCCTGGATGATCCTCAAGACCCTTTCAGAGAGCCTGCAAGATCAAAACTACTTTCATAAATCACTAATCATTAGGGAAATACAAATCATATCTTAGTAGGTGCTCAATAAATATTCAGAAAATAAGTGAACTGAAGTCCCACTGATGGACCTGAGGGCAAGCTTGCGTGTCTCAGACAAAACTCACCTTGCCAGGGACCTCTAAATGCCATTCCTGGGAAGAGACTTCTCTCCCTGGGGGAGAGAAAGGGAGGAGAAAGAGCAGAGGCAGCTCCTTCCTTGGAATGGGGCACCCACTGGGCAAAACTGTCAGGCTCAAAATGGTGCTAAAATGTGCAACTTCTCACTTGGAGCTGTATTTTTCCAGTTTCTCTCATATGCATTTGGAACCTATTAGGAAGGGGTTAGACTGGTTTGGAAAATGTTTGGGTAACTCTGGACATGGGAGTTGGAGCTGGAAAACTGTGGAGAAGAACACGACCCCTGATGGAGTTCATGGTTATGACCAGAGTGCAGCTCCATGCCAGCTCAGGACAAGCTCCCTGGGCTGCCCCCACTCTCGTCCTTCCCAGCTGGAGGTCTCTAGCTCTGCCTTCATCTGTCAGGGATCTCGTTTCAGGCTTACCTTAGTAAGGTGACATCCCTCCCATCCCACTACCAACACATTATCTGTGTTCTGTTGCCTCTTGATCCAGACCACAAACTCAACCCAGGCCATACTCCATGAATAATAATGGTAATAACAGTAATAGTGGACCTATTTCCCATCTACTGCATGCTCTTGTACCAGGTAAAAAGTGTCGCACATATTCTCCCATTTTATCTTTTGAATAAACCCTAAAATCTTAAGTGTGTACATTCCCATTACACAATAAAGAAACTGAGAGCTTAAAAAGTGGCCTGACTGCCTCCATGGTCATAAAGCTAAAACTCAAAATCAGAGTTGTCTGACACCAATATTTGCTTCATAACCTCCATACCACACCAACATCCCAAGAGCACAAAATACTCCGTCTAGAAGCCAATTACTTTCTCCCAAATCAGGGAGACTCAGAAGGATGAATGTAGGGAGAAAGTCCCTTCCCCTGGCACCTGGTTGCCTGTGACCACCAGCTGACGACTTTTATATTAGGCCTTCTCCAACCCCAGCTGTAGCTCTCAAGTCAAGTCCAGCTTTTAAGTCAAATTTCCAACACTCTCACCATGAGCCAACACGACGTGAGCAGCCATGGAGGACCAAAAGCCCCACTTCCTCAGCCCACCCCACTCTCTAGATGACAGGAGTGCTTCAGAATAGAGAGAAGTCATGTTTTTTAAAAACAACTTCTTCATTAGAAATATCACTGAGAAGTCCAGGGTTAATGTTCAACTCTGGGCGTACGGTGGAGACCAGCCCAGCCCACAAGCTCAGCAGAGCAGAGAGGAAAGAGGCCGGCCAAGGGGCACTTCCCTGCCCAGGTCTACAGTTGGGAGAGAGCACAGCCCTCTAACTGGTGTCCACCTCCCAGTGCCAGTCAGGGAGGGGGTCAGATGGAAACTTGGAGAAAGGGCACAGCCGCTATCAGCTGCACACAAGCCTTTTCTAGGTCTAGGCCTGAGCTGTCCGATACAGCAAGCACCCGTCACCTGTGACTCCCAGCATGTGGCCAGTCCCCACTGAGATGTGTGGCAAGAAATGTACTCCCCCACCAATCACAAGGGCTTTGTACAAGAAAAATATGAAATATCTTAATAATTTTCATACGAAGTACATGTTGACATGATACATATTATACATATTGGGTTAAATAAAATACATTATTAAAGTTAATTTTACCCACTTCTTCTTGTTGTTTTAATGGGTTGTTGGAGTATTTTTTTAAAGTACATATGTGACTGGCAATATATTTCTATTTGATAGTGCTGTCCTGAATAAAGGGCATAGTCCCCTAGAGTCCAGGCCCTGGGCACAGTCACACATGGGGTTTCTTCCTCCACCCCCTCAAATGCAGCTGTTACAGTCACCAGCCCCACCTTCCTCCGTTTTGAAGCTGCCCCTCCCTTGCCCCAGAGCTCACCAAGTCTCCACACTGCGGCTCACAGCCACCCTGAGCTGCAATTCCCAGCCTTTCAGGCCACCCTATTTGATTCAGTGGCCCCTGTTCTGACCTCAGGAGATGACCCCTGGAAGCTGTCTCCACATCCCTTCATCTCTTCCACCTTTCTGGCATGCCAGGGCCCCAGGTAGAGAACAATTCCCCTCCTGCCCCCACTCTTTGTGGTCTTTACCTTCAGAAGTCTGCACGTAATTGTTTCTTCCCTCCTCCTTAATGAGCTCCTGGCTCCCAGGGCACAGGGAACATGGGCCCAGACTTGCCCCTCTGTCTGGAGCCAGTTGCTGCCCAGTCACACCCACCTCACCCTGGTACTAATGCCCAACAGGTGTGGGCCCACCGAGCCCAGCCTCTTACCACTGAGCTGCACACCTGTGGCACTGACACTGAGCAGAGCAATAAGAGCTGGACACTCCCTGCTCCCGCAAGTTCTCCCAAGAAGCGTCTTTGCTAGTGACCATCTCCCTGGATGCTCTTCCCCCAAGATCTGAGCTGCCTGCTTCGGAAGTCCCTCCCACCCCTAGGACTCCCTTCCTTCAGATCTACCATGCCCACAAGATCACTTTCAGGAACTCCCACAGTCCTTGCCACTGGGGAGGAAGGAAGGTCATTGGATACCCATCTAAGCACTTTTACCTGCAGTATTTGATCCTCGCAGCAATCCTATGAGGTAGGAATCACCCCTATCTTACAGATGGGGAAACTGAGGAGCCTCAGAATGAGATAACTTGCCCAGGACCATGTGGAGCCAGTCTCTGAACCCAAGTCTATGTGGTGTCACACAAAGAGCAGAGACGGACAAAGATTTGAATGAGAGCTTTACCATCTTCAGGGTCTGTGACTTTGTGACCTTCTTAATCCTTCTGAGCCTCAGTTTCCTCATTTGTAAAAGTCATTATCTCAGAGTTGTGAGGACTAATGAGTTGGTGCAGAGATTGCATTCAAAACAGTGCCTAGAGGTGCCATTTATAAGGTGTCCAATCAACGGTAGCTATTGATATTCATGAGTGTTCAGGTGTTGCTCTCCACTTGGCTGTGAGCTTGCAGAGTATGAGAGATGTGCCCTGGGCTGTTTTTGGTCTCCTTGCCAAGACCTCTAGTGATGGTCTGTGAGAGTGCTATGACCATGACAGTGAGACTGAGGGATCTGGGTGGAGGTAGGTGTTATGAACTGAATGTTTGTGGTTCCCCAAAATTCATATGTGGAAGCCCTAACCCCAGATATTATGGTATTTGGAGATACTGTTTGGGGGAGATTATTAGGGTTAGATGAAGTCAGAAGAGTGAGACCTTTGTGCTGGGATTAGTGTCCCTATAAGAAGAGATACTAGAGACAGCTTGCTTAACTCCCCCTCACGCGAGCACATTGAAAGATAGTAGCTGTCTAAAAGTCATAAAAAGAGCACTTACCAGGCAAAGACCCTGCTGGCACCTGATCTTGGACTGCCAGTCTCCAAAGTTGTGAAAAATTAAGTTTCTGCTGTTTAAGCCACCCGATCTGTAGAATTTTTTTTTATGGCAGTCCTGGCAGACTAAGACAGTAGGTCAGTCTGCTTTTGCTCCTTGTTTAGAAAAGTTCAGAAGGTGAGGAATTCTGCTGCCCAACCTCAAAGGACTCTGTAAACCTCAGAGTTCCCCAGCATGGAAGATCTGATGACTAGTGTGGAAATATAGTCTTCTTATCACCTTTCTCAGACCCTTCCCCAAGAAAAAATGGGGTTGTCACAGTCTGTGTATGAGTAACAAGCCCAGGGCCCAGCACCCTGGACATTGACCAAGGTGTCAGGGTCTTCTACCTGAAGGCTTCACATATCATGGAGTCAGACCAAACCACCACAACACAATTCCTTTTCCTGATTACAAAAGGAATGGTGCACACTGTAGAAACTATTCTTGAGTAAAAAGAAAAAAAATGCACGATGATCCTACCACCCAGAGACTACATGTCATTAATATTATGTGCATTTCCATCCCCTCATCTCTTTAAGGTCTATATGAAGAGAGAGACCTTCTTTCAGATTTCTCCATAGCTGAGCTTATGCTACAGACACTCTTATGTGGCCTGCCTTTCCCCTTCAATATTATACCAGAACTATTTTCCCTTGTCATTAAAAATTCTTTGTAAACCGCATTTTAAGAGCAGAATAATATTTTATCATCCAAGCCAGGTTCGGTGGCTCAGCCTGTAATCCCGGCGCTTTGGGAGGCTGAGGTGAGTGGATTGCCTGAGCCTGCAGGTTCAAGACCCGCCTGGGCAACTCATCTCTACAATAAATCAAAAATTAGCCGGGCATGGTAGCGCGCGCCTGTAGTTCCAGCTACTTGGAAGGCTGAGGCGGAAGGATCGCCGGAGCCCAGCAGGTCGAGGCTGTGGTGGCCAGGAGCGGCCACTGCAGTCCAGTCTGGGTGACAGTGAGTCTCTAACTCAAAAAGAAAGAAAGAAAGAAAGAAATTTATCATCTGGCTGTAATATGATTCATTTAATCATTCCCCTATTGTTTCACATTTAGGTAGTTTCTTATATCACACTGCCATAAATAATGCTGCAATGAACATACTGCTACATAAATTTTATTCCTCTACCTATCCCTGATTAGTTTCTTATGACAGATTCCTAGAAGCGGGATTATCAGAATTGACTGTATGAGTCATTTTATGGCTCATTTACCCATACTGAACGGCATATGTATAAGAATACCCATCTCAACACAAGTTTGCCAGCATTGAGTATTATCTCTTTATAATCTTTTGATAATATATTATGATACTTCTTTGTGAGTAACCTTGAATCCTAGTGATTAATAATCAGTGCTCAGGTTTTGATAATCTGGCTTTGGAAGAAAAACAAGTAGGAGAAATATTCTATTAAATTTGATGTCAGCCAGAATAAGACAT
This sequence comes from Carlito syrichta, assembly GCF_000164805.1. Classification (NCBI taxonomy): domain Eukaryota; kingdom Metazoa; phylum Chordata; class Mammalia; order Primates; family Tarsiidae; genus Carlito; species Carlito syrichta. The sequence goes on from NW_007052220.1 coordinate 362,424, forward strand.
TTTTTTTTAAAAGATGCAATGTTGTTACACTTCATGGCAGTTTGTGCTACTAACTTGTGGCTAGCAAAATAAATAAAGTGGAGGTCTGAACAGCCCAGTTTTCTAGAACAGATAAACAAAAGGGGAGATAAATACCAATATTTAGTGAGTGGTTCCAAGGAACCTGCTCTTAACATGCAATACCATATTTATTATTTAATCCTATGAAGTAATGTTATTCCTAGTTCTATAGACAGGAAAACTGAGGCTGAGAGCAGGTTTGTAATTGACCCAGATCACTTGAGTGGTAACTGTATAGCCCAGAGTTGAACCTAATTCTGCTCCAAAGCAAACACCACTGCCCCAGGTGACTTGGGCTGAGAGAAGAAAATAGCCCTGTACAATCTGCTTGTTTTTCTAGATTCTTCAGAACGTACCCCCATAGAATAGGAGGCAAAACCTCATGTAGAAATCACCTAAATCACTATTCATTGAAAACAGTGATGGATCACACATTACCTTGTACAGCTGTATATACTGACTTTCAAAAAATATACATGAAAATTAAATGTAAAAATAATTTCATCAAAGGGCAAATAAGTGTTAAAGGGGAATTCTATTCACAGAGGGCTAAAACAAAACAAAACAAAACAAAATCCCATATTTTAGAATTGTAGGTTGTTTATGAAGTTCTTGTTTGCTAAACAACATAGACTAGATTATTTGCAATACTATACCAAGACATAGAAATAATGGCTCATGAAAAATAGAAATTAATTCCCTGAAATAATTTGGTACTGCATCTCTGATACTGCACTCATGCAATTTAAAGTTACATTCAGAAGATGGAAAACACTGATTCTGGTGTTGGGAAGCAATGATTTATAGAAGAGACTGAGCAAGGTCCCAAGTAAAGAATGGAATAAGAGATTGCTGACACGAACTTTAATGCTCTTTACCAACTATCTTGAAAAATCGGTCAGGAAAAGAGGTGATTATTCACCTTTCTCCTCTCCTGATAAGGTGAGTTACAGGAAGCTATATCCCTTTCAAGAATGCCCCATACAGGGAGCTTAGATATATGCCTGCCTGTAAAAGGGTAGCAAGAAAACTTTGATAGCCAGTGCCTTGGACCTCAGGCTGGATCTTTTCTCTTCCTTGGAAATCAAGCCTGTCTGTCTGCTTGCCTGCCTCTCTCCCTTCTTCTCTTCTTTCTTCAACTGCTCAACTTTGAATTACAAACAGAGATCTATCATTTAATACGAAGCCCAAAATCTTCAACACAAGGTAAAAGTCTTTTGTGACCTTAAGCTGACCTTTCCAGTCAAATGGCCACCATTCCTCTCATTTTTGGTCTTCTAGTCACATCAACCATTTTCAGTCTTTCAAAGATGTCATCTACCTCAGGGCTTTTGTATGTGCTATTTCTTATGCCTGGAATGAACTCCCCTAATTCTACTCCTAGTCCTGACTTTGCCAAGGTAACTCCTACTTATTTATCAAGTCTCAGTTTAATCTCCAGCTCAATTCTTACTCTTTGGGGAAACCTTCCCCGGTTCCCTAGATTGGGTCAAGCTCCCTATTATAAACTCTGAGAGCACCATAAGTCAGTCCTTCATTTCATTTACTAATTACACTTTCACATTTATTTGTATGATGACTTGGTTATCTGTTTTTCCAACTATCTGGTGAATCCCATAATTAATCCTATGTGTCGAACACAGAGCTTGGTAAACGTAGTATATTGTAGGTTGGGTGAATAATAAATTGTTCATTTCATATCCAGGAAAACTTTCATTCAAGATTGATAGTCAAATAAGGACAGTTTCAATAAAACAAAAGTAGAAACAATTCCCATCAACTCACTAAAGGGACTTTAAATGCTGCACTTCGGGTGCTAAGGAAAATCAATCAGGTCACGGAAGATCTATATAGCTTTCAAAACAAAAAGGGGGAAATGAAATTTTTAAAAATTCAATGCAAATGGACCAAAAAGAAACATTAAAAAAATAAAAGTAAGACAAATAGCTCAAAATATGGCAATGACCATAATCAATATAATGAGCTAAACTCTTCAGTTAATATGACAAAGGTTGTTAGACTAAAACTCTGGGTGTTTAAAAGAAATATTCAAAACCTCAAGACAGAGAACAGTTGAATAAAAGGAGTAAAGAGATAAATACTAACCTAGAGAAGACTACAATAGCCATATTAATGCCAACCCCAATAGACACTAAGGTACAAAATATTATCAGGCATAAAGAGGGACATTATACAATCATAAAAATTTCCATTCACCAGAAAAATATCCAGTGAGCAAATGAGTAAGTTGCAATCAATTCATTTGCATCTTCAAGTCATTGGGAAAACCCATCCACAGAAAGGGAACAGCTCTGTCCAAACCAAGGGGGAAACTGACGTGTTGGCTGGGGATGCATCACCATGCTAGGAGCATTTGATTATCCTTTACCACTTTCTTCATGCATAAAGACCTCTCCAAGCTCAACACAGTTTCAATTCCCTCTGCTGCTGCCCAGATAGTCTGACCGCTGCTGCTTGGCACCGTTCCTTAAGCCCCATCACTTAATGCCCCAACTGCCTCCCCACATGTCAATGACCCCTTGCTCTTCCAGTCCCAGGTCAGGAATCTAAAGGAAGCCAAATGTTCTGTGCCAGATAACCATCTTTGATTCTCACTCATCTCCAAGCTTCACCATGTGAAGTCATGAGCCAGACATAGATTTTTTTCTTCCTGTCTTCATTTGTTGATTTTTTTTTTCATTCATTCAGCACTTTGCACACTTACTAGGCACTGAGCACAGCCCTAGGTACACGGGAAAAATTCCTTGAGGGTCCCCAGTCTGACTCTTGGGAGTTAACCTAGAAAATGATTCCTATTCCATTCTGGGAGGTGTGAGCTCTGTGATACCAAATTGCCAAACTGCAGAAAAATTCTGAACCCTTGGAAACTAAAACTTCTCCCAGTTTCAAACATGAAGATAGCCCTTAATTAACAGATATGCTTTCTCGAAGTTCTCAGGAGAGTAATTACACACATCAATCATTATTTCATTTGTATATTTAAAAACAACCTTTTATTCTTGCACAAAGAATTAATCTTCATCATAGAAAGATTAGAGTGAAAGATTAATAAAATTTAAATCTAATTCTGCCACTTAGATAATTACTGGGAGTACTTTGGGACACCTTTTTTCATACACACACACACACACACACACACACACACATAATTTTATCAGTTAATTTTCACTATGAGATACAACATTTTGTCTGAGTGCAAAAGGAGGATGAAGATCTTTGAACACCACCAAGTCAGGCATTTACATAGCCCTTCATTTTGCAATCTTTGCTGTTCACAAAATTAACTATGTTTTTCATTAAAACAAAATCAAAATCAGGCTGGGCATGGTGGCTCACACCTGTAACCTCAGCACATTGACAGGTCAAGGTGAGAGGATTGCCTGATCCTAGGGATTCAAGACCAGCCTAGGCAACATAGGTGAGATCTTGTCTCTGCAGAAAATCAGAAAAATTAGCTGGGTATGGTGGCCTGTAGTCCCAGCTGCTTGGAAGGCTGAGGAGGAAGGATTGCCTGAGCCCAGCAGGTCGAGGCTGTGGTGGCCATGATGTGCCACTGTACTCCAGCCTGGGTAACAGAGTGAGACTCTGACTCAAAAAAAAATCCCACTAAATATTAAGAGAAATATTCTCAAATGATTACCCCCAAAAGAAAAGAAACTATAGCTATTAGTTATCTAATACTGCATAACAAATTGTCTCACCACTCCTTGATGTCACAAAATAAAGAACAAAAAATAGCATTACATCCCAAAAAGATGTGTGTGCATGTCTGAACACCTCATAAAAATTCTCCTCTCTCTCTAGTGATAAGGACATTTAACATGAGATCCATCCTCTTTAAAAAGTTTAAGTGTACAATACACTATTGTTAACTATAGGCACATTGTTGTACAACATGTCTGGCATCAGGAACTGGTTTCATGGAAGACAATTTTTCCATAGACTGAGGGAGGGGAAGGATGGTTTCAGGACGATTCAAGCACGTTACATTTATTGTGCACTTTATTTCTATTATTATTACATTGCAATGTATAATGACTTATATAGCATCACCTCAGCTCCACCTCAGATCATCAGGCACTAGATTCTCATAAGGTGCATGCAATCTAGACCCCTCGCATGCACAGTTCACAATAAGGTTCACACACCTATAAGAATCTGTGCTGTTGGTGATCTGAAAGGAGGCAGAGCTCAGGAGGCAATGCCAGTGATGGGGAGTGTTGTAAATACAGATGAAGTTTTGCTGCTTGTCTGCCACTCACTTCCTGCTGTGTGGTCGGGTTCCTAACAGGCCACAGACTGGTATCTTATGTGTACCTTATCTCTAGAACATATTCATTTTGCATGACTACAACTTTATACCCTCTAACAACTCGCAGATTCCCCTTTCATCAGCCCAGATAACCACCATTCTACTCTCTATTTCAATGAGTTTGACTATTTTAGATACCTTATATAAATGGCAGCATACAGTATTTGTCTTTCTGTGCCTGACTTATTTCAGTTAACATAATGTCCGTCAGGTTCATCCATGTTGCCTCACACAGCAGGATTTCCTTGTGTAAGGCTGAATAATATTCCCTTGTATATAAATACCACATTTTCTTTATCCATACCTCTGTCTATGAACACAGGTTGCGTTCACGTTTTCGCTATTATGAATAATATTGCAATGAACATGAAAGTTCATGTATCTCTCCGAGATTCTGATTTCAGTTTTTGTGGATATATGCCCATTAGTGGGATTGCTAGATTATATAGTAATTCTAGGAATTTAGCCCCCAGGAGTCAGGCTTGAGCCAAGAGACACTACTCCCCTCCTCACTCCTGAATTGTGCTGAGTGGACAAGGGGCAGACAGTTGGGCCAATCAGATCCTCTTGCTGGGAAAACTAATGTTCATCCTGAGAGCCAATGAGCAACTCACGGGGAACACAGACCCCTCCACCCCCAGCACAAGTCCTAAAGTGACTGCTTCAGTCTCACCTGAGGAACCTAAAAAAAATAGATTCTCCAGGACCCACTTCAAGCATAATGAATATCCAAGGGAGGGTCCTAGAATCTGTATTTCACCAATAACCTAGACAATTATGAAGTTCTGTCCAATTTGGAAACCATAGCACGGGTGAATTCATGAGTTCCTGACCTGAAATTCTTGGAACCACCCAATTCTTCCTTGGAGTCCAGGAGACATCTCAACATTCTGTCATTGACTTTGTGCCTTGTTGTTTACTCTAGCTGGAGTAGGGTTCTATAACTGCAGCTAAAGCAACCTTAACTAATGTGGTCCTGATCATTGGCCCTCCGAGCACCTGCACTGTCACAGTACTGCATCTGCAATCTGTGCTGCTCTTGTGGCTTATCTGCCTCTGTGGAGTGTTTTCCCCTTCATTGGACACTGTACAGATAAGAGTAGGGGTCCACGAGAACAAGACAACTGATCCAAAAGCTTCAAATTCTAAATTCTGGGGAAAACTGCTCTCTGTGAGATGCATTTCTGACTTAGTTCAACTCACTGTAGACTCTAGTTGCTCTTGCTAGTGAAAGATAGTGAAATCGCAATGTCTCTTTTAGATTAGTAATGACTCCACATCTTTAAAATGCAATATATAAAAAAATAAAGTTAGCAAGCTAAAAGAGAGAGAGAGAGAGAGAGAGATTGAGAACGCAGTCCTTCACCATTGAAAGTATTTTAGGCAGGGCTCGGTGGCTCAGCCTATAATCCCACGCTTTGGGAGACTGAGGTGAGTGGATTGCCTGAGCCTGAGGGTTCAAGACCCACCTGGGCAATTTGGTGAGACCTCATCTCTACAATAAATCAAAAAATTAGCCGGGCATGGTAGCACATGCCTGTAGTTCCAGCTACTTGGAAGACTGAGGCGGAAGGATCGCCGGAGCCCAGCAGGTCAAGGCTGCGGTGGCCAGGAGTGTGCCACTTGCACTCCAGTCTGGGCGACAAGTGAGACTCCAACTCAAAAAAAAAAAAAAAGAAAAGAAAGTATTTTGGGCCGGGCTCCATGGCTCAGCTTGTAATCTCAGCACTTTAGGAGGTCGAGGTGAGTGGATTGCCTGAGGCCATGGGTTTGAAACCAGCCCAGGCACCTTGGTGAGACCTCATCTCTACAATAAAATAAAAAAAATTAACCAGGTGTGGTAGCACACGCACGTAGTTCCAGCTATTTGGAAGGCTGAGGTGGAAGGATCACTGGAGCCCAGGAGTCGAGGCTGCAGTGGACATGAGTGTGCCACCGCACTCCAGCCTGGGCGACAGAATGAGACTCTAATTCAAAAAAAAAAAAAAAAAGGAAGTATTTTAGTGCTAAGTAAACACAACCTCAAATATAACTGGAAACACCCTTTGTTTCGGATGTGACTTGCTGTTCAACCCACTTTCCTTTACCATGGAACCTTTGATGCACTATTAGCCCTCCTGAGAAGAGTAGTTCTTTATAAAAGAAATATGTCATAGGAGTTCTATAGAAAGCATAACCTTCTAAGACTCAGGGAACCCCTAGATGGCTGTTAATCTCTCAATGACAAAAAGAAAATATGTGGGAAACCATTCATTGTGAATTCACTGGTTATAGTCTATACAAATCCTGACATATAAAATAAATATTAAATTTGTAAAAAGTTAATAATTTTTATGGCTTGCTTATTAAAAATGCTAAAAATATTTGACATTATTATTATTGTATAGTTAAAAATGTTAGGCAATAAACATGACTTTAAAAAAAGATTCGTAAGGAAAAACATCTAGTGGGTGTTGGCATGGTTCTAGGGCAGGAATATCCAGTAGAATTTTCTGTAAGGTTAGAAAATCCTATAACTATTCTGTCATCTTCGTTTCATGGCTGTTGTACACTTGAAATCTATCTAGGCAGATGAAGGAACTGAATATTTTATTTTAATTAATGTAAATGTAATTAGCCATACATGGCTAATGGCTTCTAGGTGGGACAGTGCAGTGCTAGATACTTTACCTAGTTTATTCAGCAAGGCAGGAAGCCCTGGCTTAGTTTTACAGATGAAGAAATGGACACCAAGAGAGGGTAATAACATACCTGAAGTCATCAAGTGAGAGGGCAGGGATTCAAACTCAAATGCAATCTATGACACAATAACTGCTACACACACACACACACACACACACACACACACACACACACACATAATCACACACACATTGTGTATAAAACTTTGATAAGGGATCAAATAAAACTGAACATCCCATCTCTTCATCTTCGGCTCTGTTTTAGTTACAAAGCCAAAACAGAAAGAAAAGCCACGAAGCAGGACACACACTATCAATTCCGCCTAACCATGTCAACGGGCCGGCCAGCGGGCTTGGCTTTCTCCTCCAGCCGTCCTGGCTCTACACATGGGCCTTGTGGTCGGGCGTGTTTTATTGCATGCCGAAAACTCCGAGATAGCTCAGCCTCCAAGAACAAAAGTGATTGCAGGGTGAAGAGGAACGGGGGCCAGGAGGCTGTCCCTCCTGTCTCCTAGGGTGGACACCGTGTCTGGCAAGCCACATTCAGGCCTTTAAATTACCACACCGTTGCAGAGAGGGTCTCACTGCCCTGGGAAGCATCCCCAGCTGCCTCCCCTGCTCACCGTGCCCAGGGAAAACTTCATTTCTAACAGTTACGGTCAGCCATTTAAATCACATTACATTGTAAGTGGATATACAAATTGTCAGCCCTAATGAAATTTAGGAGGAAGCAGTGGGAGAGGTGAAAACACTTAGAACTGGTTTTTTGGTTTTCGAGACTCGAATTCAAGTGGTTTAAACTGCTCTTTGAAAACGTGCTTGGAGTGTGGTTTTTCTGCCAGCCCATGGAGCCTGCCCTGGGAATTCACAACCGAGTCTTGCTCCCCGGTTCCCCCTGGAACTGTATCACATAGACCTTGATGCAAACATGGAGCTCCCTGAGGAAGGAGAGGGTCTTCCTCATTTCTGCACCCAAAAAAAGACCTGACACACGGAGGCGCTGGGGAAACGTGGAATGAAAGAATAAACCCAGACAGCCCTTGTGCACAGCCTGAATCGTGAAGTCAGAAGAGGCCCTGGGAAAGAAACTCACCTCAATGTCAGAAATCACTCCATTAGAACTGCTGGGGAGAGGGAGGGAGGTGGGAGTGAGAACTGCCCTCTCTCCATCTGTTGTCTCAGCAGACCCAGGCTTGTGAGACAATAAGCTGAACAACCCATTGGACTAAATAATGAATTATCTGCCACTAAACAATTCATCAGGCTTCTCTAGGGCAGAAGGGGTCCCGGCAGAAGTGAGAGCTTGTGGATTAAGATAATAATATAATAGCTACCACGTATTGAGTGGTTACATGTGCCTACCACTGCACAAACCCCTTCCTCAGTAATCCTCACAAAGGCACCACACAGTGGAGAGGGTCTGTCCCTTGTTCAGATGAGGAATCAAAGACTCAGAGAGGTCAAGAAACTTACCCAAGATTGTACAGGTGTTTCTGATTCCAAAACCACTAGTTTTCCTGTTTCCTTACCCTATGCCAGATAGGGCACCTGGCCGGGATGCAGAGGGTGTGTGAGTGTGTATCTAGGAGGAGGACTCACCAGAGAGAAGCTTTCCTCACATCATTTGGTGTTGCTAGGTCAAAGCAGTGTAGGCTAGGTTCCATTTGTGTCCATTTTATTCCCGAATGTCAGGCTTTGAGGTCCTATTCTCTACCTCAACATAGCACCAACTTCTTGGGGCATAGTATTACTGAACAAGAAAACAAATTCACTCATGTGACCCCATCCAAACCATCGTGCATGTCAGGGAATGAGACACAGAGAGGAGAAAGGATTTTCCAAAAGCCACACAGCAAAGTGGTGGCCAGAGTGGGACCATAATCCCAACACTGGAAATCCTTTTGACCAGTCTGAAGTCTGGGTCCAGGATTCTATCAGCCCTCTCTTGTAAGGGACAACCTCCTTACCTGACACCCACTGGCGCCCTCCAATGACACAAGAGTGAGAACACAGAAGAAACTCTGAAGTGGCCTCTTCTGGAGAAACGAGCCTGGTGACCGTGGGTCAGGAATTCAACGTTAGATTTCCAGCATTTCCAGCCTTCCCTTTTTTTAATTTTTAATTTTAAAGATGTGCAGTACGATTCAGGGTTAGTTATACAAATGTTCATTATGAAGGTACCCTTGCTGATGAGATGTGCCTACCCCCCACCCCTGGCAGTTCCCCACTACTGCCAGTCCCTTTCTTATTGTATTATGATAATTGTTCAAGGCCCGCTTATGAGTGAGAACATGTGGTACTCAGTTCTTTGTTTCTGTGATAGCCTTCCATTTTTCTCTTCCCGTCATTCCAGACGCACTGTCGCCTGGTGGAGGAAAGCAAGGACTATATACTCAGAGAGACCTGGTTTTGCGGTCTTCCTAGTTCTGTAGTTTGAGGAAAGATGCTTAATCTTCTGGGACTTCTATTACCTTATGTGTAAAATGGGGAGACTGATACTTCCTTTTGTCAGACACCATGAGATCAAACAAAACGGTGTGAATAAAAATACTTAACAGCCAGGCTCGGTGGCTCAGCCTGTAATCCCGTACCTTTGGGAGGCTGAGGTGAGTGGATTGCCTGAGCCCGCGGGTTCGAGACCCGCCTCGGCAGCGATACCTCATCTCTACAATAAATCAAAAAATCAGCCGGGCGTGGTAGCGCATGCCTGTAATTCCGGCTACTGGGAAGGCTGAGGCAGAAGGATCGCCGGAGCCCAGCAGGTCGAGGCTGCGGTGGCCAGGAGCAGCCACTGCACTCCAGTCTGGGCGACAGAGTGAGACTCCAACCCAAAAAAATTTTTTAAATTTTTAAAAAAATACTTAACAAACCCAGTAGATGTGAGTGCTCAGTTGATGGGAGCGGTGACTAATAACCTGTGTTGAAGCTGCATAGGCCTTACTAGTTCCATTATATAGATGAGGAAACTGAAGCTCAACAGAAGCTCAGTGGCTTGCCCAAGGGAGCACAGCTTGCTAACTGCAGGAGTGATGTGAAGTCCAACGGCCAGTGTGTCTAAGATTCAGGAGCCCAGGCTGAAGTGCTGGCCTTCACCTTTTTGGCAGCATTATCTCCCTCTTCCCAGCCCCAGAATCTTGCTCTGTAAAGAAGTACATCCCCACCCTGCTTATGCCGTCTGTCTCTCCTGAGACGTGGGAAAACACGCTGCCGTGATTCCCAGAGACGGGGGAGGAACTGGCATGTCTGAGCTGAGGCTAAGCCCATCCTCAGCCTCCCCACCCTCTGCTTCTCCGGCCTGAACCTCAAGAATCTGCAGGAGCCCCCTCCCAGTGCCATAAAGGGAGTGCCCCGCAATTTGCTGAATCAGGGAGGCCCATGAGTCATCGAAGCCGGTGATGGAAATGTGGCTGACTCCTCCCTGATGCTGGTAATGGCCGCCATTATTAGCCCTCTACTGCTCAAATGCCTACTCTGTGTCAGGCCCTCTACTTACATGATGAGCAAACCTTACCACCACCTATAGCATTATCACAGCCTCCTGGCACAGGTGAGAATACTGTTCAGAGAGGTTAAGTAACTGACCAAAGGCCACACAGCTATTAAAAGCAAAACTTGAAACCAGGTTTTCTTTCTGCACATTCTTTGTTGTGTTCTCTGCACCATGCTTATGGTGAGTTTGTAGGGATAGATGGTTATCCCACTGAAGGTGCTGTTATAGGTAGGACGAGAGGTAGAGTACCACTTATACACTGTGGTATCTCAGTCCATTGGGGGAGATTGTTTGCAAAGATGGCTCTAGCAATGACTTCCATCCTATATGGATGCCCCTTTGCAATGTGACTTTGTCATTCCTTCCACGGAGAGATGGAGTCTATTTCTTCACCTCTTTGAACCTGGGCTTTCCTTGAGCTTGCTTTGACCGACAGAAAGCGGTCGAGGTGACATAGTGTAACTTTGAAGTCTAGGCTTCAAGAGGCCTTGAAGCTTCCAGTCTCACCTTTGTGGAATGCGGTACCACAATGTCAAAGAACTCATGTTAGTCCCTCTACAGATGAGAGACCACATCAAGACAAAGACCCAGCCATCAGCCAGAATCAACTGTTGACTTATGAATGAGGCCATCTAGAACCACCCAGGCCCTAGCTTATCTGCCACGCCCCAAGTGAGAGCAGCAGAAGAAACCCCCCTCCCCACTAGCCCAGACTGAGTTGTTGACCCACAGAGTTATAAGGAAATAACAATGGTTATTGTTTTAAGCCACTACGTTTTGGTATGGATATGATGTGTTATCAGACAACAGATGATTGAAAGAGTGAATGACTTAATTTCTCCCAGCCTCAGTTTCCTGTAAAATAGGACTCATGTTCATATCCATACTTGAGAAACCTGTTATGAAGATTAAGTGAAATTAAGCCGGCAGACTGCAGATCACCAAACCTGCCACAGAGTTAGCAGCATCCGTGTACAGTGGGTCACCACTGATGTGAGCTGCTCTGGTTAGGCCTCAGAGGCAAGGGACAGGAAGTGAGCTTGGTGGGTGGGGGAGTATGCGTGTAGAGGGTAGCCCTGGGACATGAGTGTGAGGCAGAACTTGCAGTGAGTCAACTTGAGGAACTGTGGTGGGAAAGCATCTGGCTAGAGCTGTCTCAGTTACAGGGCATTAGGCCACCTTAAGCTTGGTTGGGAGCCCAGGACTGGGGGGATTTGAGTCAAGCCAATGCAACACCAAAATGTCCCCAAGATCAAGGAAGCCTTGACATTTAGGGCTCGATAAGGATCCAGGAACTAAGAAATTAAGGAGGCAATGATATCTCCACAGAGTCTTTAAAGGTCAGTCCTGAACCTGCCCACCCCTGCTGAATGCCTTCATCCTCAGGGAAGGTCTAGACACCTTGGCACAGGCTCTGCCTGACTACAGCCTGAGCTGTAGGGTGCCCCGCCTCATCTGCCACCCACCCCTCCTCACCCACATGACTCACAGGTCCTGGGATGGCCCACATGCCCTCCCCGTTCCATGCCTTTGCACAAGCTGGGTCCTACTTCTTAAATGCTCTTATCTACCTTTTCCCCCACTTAACCTAGGTAACCACTACCAGTCTTTAAAGCTCAGCAAAGATGTCCCTTTCTCCTTGATTTCCTGAGTGTGGTTTGTCTCTCCTCTTGGAGCCCCATGGTACCCTAGCCTTCCCTGACCTCCCCATCACTCATGACTAGAATGTGTGCTCCAGGAGGACCACCACCTAAGTCAGTGTCCAGCACACAGTAGGTGTTCATTAAGTACTCCTTTCAACTGTGTTAATGATAAATTGATAAATGAGTTGAGTGGGTCCTTAGAGAAAAACAACAACAACAACAAAAGGAAATCAGAGGCTCAGAGGGGCTGAGTCTTGCCCCATATCACACAGGAGTTATGTCAGAATCAGAACAAGGGTCTGTCTTGATGGAATGAAGCCCATTTTCCTAGATGGCTGGGAGATACCCCAGCTGATGGAAGGAGGAGCCCTCTTAATGAGTATGGACCAGTCAGGACATGACTGAGCTTCCCAGCAGATGGAGTTCCATAGGTAAAATGGCATGCTTTATCATGACATTCAGGAGTCTGAGAATCCTGAATGTGGGGTTGTGTGGCCTGCAAGGGACCTTCACAATATATGGATTTTCTGGCTAGGGGACTCCCATTGAGTTTGCGGACCTGGTGACAACCTTGGGAAGTAAGTACCATGAAAGGCAATGTGTTGGGTAACATTACCAATTACCGTATCAAACTCCAAAATATTACTGACTTAACATAAAAATATAAGTTTCTAATGTAGTCACACAGCAGTCTAAAGAGAGAGTGCTTCTTGTCATTATTTGGTTTTCCTTCATGTGGCAAGTCAAGGACCCAGGTTTCTTCCATGTTTGGGTTCATCAACCTCTAAGACTTCAGTGTCCTCTGCTCTCAGTGGACCCTGGAAGGGAAAGATGGTGGAAGGGAAAGATGCAGTGGAGAACTCACACAAGCTGCTCAAGATTCTGGACTCCTAAACTGGCACTCATCACTTCTCACTTCCCTTGATAGAAGCTAGTCTTCCAGCATACCTGCATGCAAGGGCGTCTGGAAAATGTAGTCTTTGGCTAAGCAGCCATTTTCTAGGATCAAAGCCACAATGATAAACGAAAGCATGTATTTTTGCTGGACAAATGGGCTCCTGGGTCAGACTTAAACTTTCCAAACTTCCATAGAGAAACAGGACAGGTTTGGTGGCTTATGCTTGTAATCCCAGCACTTTGGGAGGCCAAGGTAGGAGGATTGCTGGAGCCCAAAATAGTGAGATTTCATCACTACAAAAATGAGTCAGACAGTGGGGCAGGCCTGTAGTCCTAGCCACTCAGGCAAGTGGAAGGATTGCCTGAGTCCGGGAAATCAAGGCTGCAATGAGCCATGATCCTGCCACTCCACTCCAGCCTGGGAGACAGAGTTAGATATGGGATTGAGTAGAGTAGAGTAGAGTAGAGTAGAATAGGGTGGAGTAGAGTAGAGTAGAATAGAATACAATAGAATAGAATAGGAGCAGAGTTGAGTAGAGTAGAGTGAAAAGTAGAATATAATAGAATAATAAGGGTAACAGCATTACCTTAGAAGATTCTTGGTAATCTTACTTCAATGGGATAAAAGAGAAAACCCTTAGAAAATACTAGGCAACTTGGTGAGACCTCATCTCTACAATAAATAAAAAATTAGCCGGGCATGGTAGCGTGCACCTGTAGTTCCGGCTACTTGGAAGGCTGAGGCGGAAGGATCGCCAGAACCCAGCAGGTCAATGCTGGGGTAGCCATGAGCATGCTACTGCACTCCAGCCTTGGTGATGGAGACTCCAACTCAGAAAAAAAAAGAAGAAAGAAAAAAAATACTAGGCATGGAATAAATGCTTGTAAAATATTATCTCCCTAAACCATTTGAATTTCGTAGTAGAAATGAGATTTGTCTGAGGTGATGGTCAGAGGACAGCTGGATCTTCTCATTCCTTCACTTCCCTCCTCTGCGTTGTACTTTTATTTCCCCCATTTCTGCCCCTTTCTGTTTTCTCTTTCTTCCTCTCTTCCACCATGCAGGCTATCTACGAGTCAGGACTCTCCCTGTTGCCTCCTGGAGCACATTCTTTCCCATTCCAACCACCCAGGCTATAAAGTAGATTAACTGCCAGTCAGGACCAACACTCCATTAGCAAGAGGAACTGACATGTCACCAGGCAGCACTGATTTCAAGTGGGTGCAGTGAAAAATTCATGGATGCTTTGACTCACTTCTAAAAGGAATTTTAGAGCGGCCAGCAAAGTTTTAAAACAAAGGTTATTAGAGAAAGAAGGGAGAAAAGAAAGGGAGACATGCTAGAGCTGACTTGGGTGAACGGAACCACACCTTTTGCTCTTTACAATAGACCTGATATACCTGCACGATGATTTATCTGCTAAAGAGGGTGGAGCCCAGGTAACTGTCACTCTGAAGATCTACATTTCTGGCTTCTGATGGGAGGAGAAAAGTAGAGGGGTGGTCTTTTCCTGACCACATTGTCTTTTGCAGGAGACCTGCCAGATATTCCCAATTATCACTTCTATGGCTTTGGTCAGTTAAGGGGTGGTATTCAGGCATCTGACAGGGAACTTGAAAGTTTCTTTGTGATTATTACGCTAAGCCATGAATTGTAAAGTTGGGCTGTTCCAGTCTTGCTTCTGATGGTGTTTTCTTTGAATTTGCCAAAAGAGTGGGGTTGCTTGCAGCTTGGCCGGCAGTAAAATGTAATTTTAAAATGTCTGGATGCTTCCTAAAACTTGCCCATGGGAAATTTATCTATCTGTGTCTAACATGTGCTTGCTCCCCTACCTCAGCACTCCCTACCTTGGCAGCCATAAATGTCAAGGCACAGGATTCTTGACTTGAGAGATCACATGCCCACAAAACTGCCAGGGAAAGGGTTCTCTACTCCAGTACTTTCCAACTTGCCCAGAGGAAGGTAACAGGAACAGGTGTTCAATGAATAAAAGTCAAAAACATTCGACAACACTTGAATTAAACATAAGCTCTTTCTTGCAGCTTTTTGATTTTAGCATAGCCAGTATGCTAGTGAACATCATCCGTCTCTCTGCAGGGCAACGACCCATCATTCCTCATTCCCCAATCTTGTTTGTCCATGAAACACTTCCTGATGAGCATCTCCTGGGTCTATGAATGATGGAATACTCTTCAGAAATTGCAACTTAATAACAAGTATCTAAAAATGGAGTTCATGTTTATTTAGCCACACAGGGGCAGGTTGGATAGGGGGTATTTAACTGTTCATTTATTATGTTTTTAAAACTAATTTCATCTCTTATTAAGTTGCTACTATTGTTAGGCTTTGTGGGTGGCTTTTTGCAGGTTATGTCATGTAATTTAAAATCAAGTCTCATTGGAGGGTTGCTTTTGTCCTCACGTTCCAGCTGAGGACACTAAGTTCAGAGTGATTCAAGACTGCTCAAGGCCACAATGCAAGTGAGTAGTAAGGTTGAAACCTGGTAATGGTTGTGTTTTTCATTTAATATTTATTGAGTTTCTGTGACATGCCAGGCCTTTCTTTTACACTGAGAGATTAATCCTTCTTGTTTGTTTTTATTTATTTGTTTTAGCCTCATTGGCTAGCTTATAAATACGTACAGACCTTTTTGGTTTAGATCAATGGTTTTTTCCCTGGGGTGATTTTGCCTCCCAGAGGACATTCAACAATGTCTGAGTACATTTTTGGTTGTCACAAATGGGAAGGTGCTATTGGCATCTAGTAGAGGCCAGCGATACTGCTAAACGTCCTACAATGGACAAAACAGCCCCCACAACATATAATTATCCTGCCCAGAATGTCGACAGTGATGAGGTTGAGAAAACCTGACTTAGAGGGAAAACACTTTTAAAAAACCGTCACAAATGCAAAAGCCTGCAGGGGCCAGTTAGGAGACATAAATGACTAGCTAATTAGACGTGCCCAGCCCTGTCTAGAAGGAAGCAGCAGTGGCTGGCCTCCAATTGATGGCTACTACACGGGGCCTGTGACATTTGCATCCAGGTAGCCAGTTTTTCCCATTTTTCAAGCCAAAAACCCAAATTTTAAATGAAAATACTCATCTTTTAAATGGCGGCAACTAATTTAATTTTTTAAATGTTATGCTAGTCAAACAAAACACATCCGAAAGTGTGATGCAGACAGCAGGCCCTAAGCTTCCAACCTCCCAGAACACTTCCCAGCGTGGAGCCATGAGTGTTAGGTATGTTAGACAGCACCGACCCCACACTGCCTTGGGTTGGCCTCCAGACTTATTGTAGTGTACCTTCCTCGCCCCCTTTCTTTCCTAGCCTACATGCATTGAGCTCTCACTATGTGGTAGTACCTGCTCAAAGCACTCCATAGTATTAACTTATTTTATCTTCTCAACAACACTAAGAGATTGTCTCTCCCATTTTAAAGACAAAGGACTCAAGAGGCAAAGAGAGGTTATGCAACTTGCCTGAGGTGCAAAAGGTACTGGGATTGGAAGCCTGGCAGTTATTAACTGCTAAGTCAGGCTACCCTGCTGAAGACACCACCTCTTCATACTCTTCACAGTGAAACTTGAGAGGGACTTCTCTCAGTCATGAGTCAACATAGGCAAGTAACAGTCACAACTGTGGGAGCCTGTACCTCCCAAGTGCTCAGAACCTCAGTCCCTCCAAATAAAGACGTGGTTTCAACTGGGGAGTGTTTTCTCCCTGGGCTACATTCAGCAATGTCTGGAAACATTTTTGGTTGTCACAAACAGAAGGGTGTTATTGGTATCTGGTGGGTAGAGGTCAGGGATGCAGCTAAACAACACACAGGACAAGCACCCACAACGAAGAATTATCCAGTTCCAAATGTTAAGAGTGCCAAGGTTGAGAAATCCTCATCTAAACATCTCACTGGCAACCATTTTAAGGTGAAAAAAGCAATGAGCAGAATATGCCAGGTGACTCAGTCTGTTCTTCATCTTGAACATTTTCTTTCTTTCCTCAAATCATTCTTTTCTTCCCTAGCCCTGAAATTTCACAGTCATCCCATCTCACTGTGCTAAGTGTCCACACTGAAGCATCTCCTAGTACAACTCTTACATATTAGCAGCAACAGAGCAGGGAAGAAATGAGTACATGAGCAATAAGCACTAAAGAACAAAAAATAAGCATTAAAGTGCAAAATAGGTCCTTGAGATTCAACCATAGTATCACCTACATACCTATAATGTATGTGCTTTTCCTGGAAGCCCTAAGCCATAATAAGTGCCCACTTCAAATGGCAATGAACACTCTTTCTGCTAAACACACACACATGACTGCACTGGGTTTCATAAAATGATTTTAATAGAAAAGTACAAGATATGAACAAAAATAAATAATCTTTATCTCATTTCTAGCCCAGCAAATTGTACACTGCATATAAAAATGGTCTAAGATGCAATTTTCCTCCATTCTTTTTTTTTCTTTTGAAATACTGAGACAGCATTTTAATTCAATCTTCTAGATTCAAATTGATACTCTTTAAAAAAATCATACCAACTTGTAATCATTCTATATCCATTTTTAAAAGTTGGTTCACAAGATGATGCTTCACTAAAATATCATCCAATCATCAGATTTAACTGTAAAGTTTGTGTGAACAGGTAAATTAACAGATCCCTTTTTAAAGTTTTAATTCCCATGTTCCCTGAATTAAAAATGCATTTCATCCTCTTACTTTCAAAACATGGCATCTCATTTTCACCATTCCATAAAGAGAGAGAAGACTAGAAAATATTTTTAATAAAAAAAATAAATATTTTATAAGTACAGTTTACAGTGATAATGCAGTATTTTCAGACCTGTGCCTTGGTGCGTATTTGCGTTAAATATATGCTTCAAGTTATAAGTAACTTTTCTATCTCTCTATATATGTATATTGTGGACCCCTCAGTCTTTGGGGACTGTTTTTCCAAATGATCTCTGGTAGTTAGCTCGTACCAGTCTCTTATTTGGAGTGCTTATCCTACTTTAGCATCATATTTGATCATTCCGGTGGCTTGAATAGTTTTGTAAAAACAAACTGAAAATTGGGATTGGCAAAATCATCTGAGAAAAGAGTTTGGGTAGGCTACTAAAACATAGAGAATGCCAGTCTCAGGAAGTTAGTAGCTCACAGAACAGATCAACTGGACTCAAACTTAAAACCTACTTTTTACTGGAGCCCATAGTGACTATTATGAACAGGGTTCTGCTTGCTGCTGCCTATATATAAACTTTTTTGTTAATTTTCCTATATTAAGATCTTGAATGCACTCCAGGATGAGAGGGAAAAATACGCTGACGCTGCTAAATCGAGTATATGTTTTTGCAATAAAGAACACTGGTCAATATACAACGGAGGAAAAACTGAAACAGATGTGAGTCCTAGAACCACAAGCATTTGAATTTGCTCAGAAATGCTATTTTAAACATTCTATATGTTAGTCTACTGTTTTTTGTGGAAAAATGCATTCTTGGCATCCTTAAAAGGTTTCACCATGTTACAAGGTTATCCAGAAAGAAAAAAAAAAAAAAAAGCAAAGGGCTAATGTATCTATCTAGGCAGCGCTGTCCAGATTTCAGGGTACATTTCTGTAAAGCACAAGAATTCATATTAATTGCGTTTAACACAATGAACCTTTCGTTTCCAATGAATTTTCATTTTCTGAAGACTGAGGCTTTCTTTTTACAAACACTGCTCTCAAAGGGCATAGATACACCACAAGTGGTCCACAGTAAATTCAAATAGAGAGGTGCAATAGTTGCAGTAAACACAAAGACACTTTTTTTTTTTTTGGACTAAAAATCTGGTCATAGATAAAAGCATGCGCCTTTTCGTGCCTCTCTGGGCTGTTAGAACAGCAACACGCTCTAAAACAATTAAGTTACATGCATAATGCTAAAAGAATGTGAGCAATCCTATAACCAGCTTTAAACCATCTGCTTGATTTCTTTTGAGGAACACATATAGGAAAAGAGAATTCCCCTTTTGTTCTGTTACATATAGAAATCTTTTGAAGCTTCCAAATAGTTTGGTTTTGGTAAAATTCTCCACTCTTCTACTTTGACATGTAGTCATCCTAAACTATCCCTCACAGTTTCTCCAAAAATCTCCACATGAATTATCTGAAGGACAATTGAAACCACTTACCAATATACAAGTAACATTTTATTTTATATTCTATCTTCCATTTGGCATAAGCCTTTCGATGTTTGTTTTTTAAACCAGTGAAATATACAAATCACACAAGACAGAAATATGTACATTAAAAGTACAGAATAAAGGCCATAGGAGATATACATAATATCTGAATGACATGTAGAATATTTTACATTAAATAGTTTCTTTTAAAAGCTAGGATTGTTAAAACTCAACTCTCTTCATAAACATGAATCACTAAAAAGGAACAAAATCTGATTTAGCAAATAAAAAAAGTACTTCATGGTTTTTGTATAATAAAAACCAAAAAAGTGACATTTAAAACTAATTAGTGCTTTTTACTTTCAAGATCTTTTGCTAGCAACTTGCTGCAGCAGAGGGGAAGTGGACATCCTTGTGCAATAAATTAAGAGCCACAGTTGGCTGAGGTGATCTGAAGGCCATGCAGCCTATGATGGGGACAAAAGACGTGTATCTTTCCGAACTTTTAAGACAGTGTAAGTCTGAGATAAGAACACATTTGATGGCACTTTTTGGAAAGAGGTGTCCTTGCTTTTAAACATTTCTGTAACTAGCTATCTATCTATGTAATGGGCTGTATTTTCCATAGGGATTCAAAGTAGTACTACCAAATCTAGCAGGCACCAGTTTCCACTCTGCAGAATGAACTAAGAAAAGAGAAACATTGCTGATGCTTCTGATCTTTGAGTATTTTTTAATGTTCATGTCTATGATGAACAAATAATGCCCTCGCCACAAAGTATACAGAAATGGGGGCTGGAGGAAAGGGGGTGGAGAGGGAAAGAGAAAAGAAATCTCCAAACCAACATGCATTTCAGTGAGTCAGAACTCCAAGCTTCCTCAGAAACAAGGTTGCTTCGTAGTGCTCAAGATTTAATCACTGCAGGGCCACAGCCCAAGCTCAAGACTCAAAAAACTTTTGGAAAAACCCCAGCTGGATTGCAGTGAAGGAGGACAATGCACTAGACTGAGAAATAACCCCAGAATAAACTGAAAATCTAAGTCACTGGCTGCACTGAGATACACTTATATTTATGTATATGTGTATATGCATATATATACACATATATATATACACATATATATATGCTATGTACAAAAGACTTTGAGATATCAGGTACCATTAAACCACACTTCCCCTCTTATAAATGCAACTGTTCAAGTACGCGAGGAACAGTTTTAGGGTACACCTGCAGTATAATAGGAAAAGCTTGAGTGGATAGTCTGAACACAGGATCCTCACAGTGAACCGCTACAACACCTCTGTGAACTCCATCAGAATGTCCTTAAAACATATGAAACTACTGCTCCTCAAAATAAAAGTTTCAGAAAAAAAAATCCCTAAGTAGCAAACTGTTTTCCAAGCAGAGCTCCTAATGTTTCATTTCCTGTCCTGCAACCAAAGGGGACCCAGTGGCACTGCTATTTGAAAACATGGCCAGCATCATATCACATCACAGCACGGAGGAACCAGAAAGGGCTGAAGTCTACCAGGACAGTGGATTTCACTGTTTTCCTCAAATAGGTTTTCTGCTCTGTGCAGTGCTGAACTGCATGCAGTTACCTTGTTGTTTGGGCTTAGAGTCTATGAACGGAATTCATGTATTATTTTCAGTATTATCATTTATTAACCAAGTATCCCTAAGAAAATTACAGGATATTTTCCTTTATATTCAAGCCACTTCCTCCCCATAGCCCCCCTCCCCTCAGAGAAATCTAGTGTCCATAATCATTGGGGAATCTTTTTCCAATCTGAAATCCTAATTCCAACAATCTTCATCTTCATATAGGAGTTTGAAATTTTTTATTTCTAGATAATGTTCCCTGCTTCTTAAGTTTCATGAGTTATGAGAATAGGACCTTCTCCAGATGGTATATTTGAGAAGAATGAGACATGGGGTATACCTTTCTTCTTGAAAATATGAGATTCTTGCCCTTATTTATTTTGAATTACTATTTTGAAAAAGTATAAAGCAGGCTGGCAGCCCCCAGGGAAGGGAGTCTTTTCTGGGGGGTTCTTTTCTCAAGATTGCTTACCTTGCAACAGAGCAGTTATAACTCATTTTGGTCACAGAAGTTGAATTGTGCATAGATTTGCACCACCCTCATTCAGTTGGATGCTACCCATTCCCATATGACCCCATATATGAGGAAAAAAATGTATTTCTTTACCTTTGGATGTGCACTATGTCCACACAGCTAAGTTAGGGTATGTACTATTTCCCCCTCATCCTATACCATCAAAAGAAGTCCTGTATTACCTTTTCAAAGATCCACAAAATAAATATTTTTCTAGGTTTCCACCCCCCACTGCTGCCAAATAATAATTATAATATTAATAATAAACCACAGAGTTCTTAAATGGTAACAGAGAAAAAATGGTTCCGGTTGCAATTCTTGGGGAAAAATAAAAAATATTATAAACAAAACAAAAACCAGAATCACTGTACTTTCTATAAATAAGTGGGTCCTGGGAGTGGGACTGGGTGCCAGTGGCGCCCACTACTTGCACACGAACTGGTCCACGATCTCTGTGCACTTCTTGCACTTGACATAGCAGCACCAGTGGAACTTGCAATGGCAGCGTTCGGTCTGCACGGTCTTGAACTGGTCGTAGCCGCGGCCACAGCACATGAGCTCGCAGCCGTCCATGCCCTCCGACGTCTTGTTGCACAGGCGGCCCTGTGTGCCCAGCGAGCCTGTGCTCTCGTTGCGCACGCAGTAGTCAGGGCTGGGGTCGATGTAAACCAGATCCTGTGTGGTGGGTGAGTTGAAGCGGCTATTCACTTGCACCAGCTTGCCCCGGCTGTTGAGCCGCATGGCCGCCGCGCTGTCATACTTCTCCTTCAGGGCGTCACCCACCTTGCGGAAGTCCGCCAGCTGCAGCCAGCATGTCTTGAGGCTACACGAGCCGGACACCCCGTGGCACTTGCAGGCCACGTCAGCCAGGTTGTACACCGTCTGCAGGAAACGGGAACATTTGGTGAACAAACTCATAGAGGAGACAGACACAGGCCCAGGCTATGTTAACAAAGCTCTCCCAGACCTTATCCATGCGGCCCTGCATGGAGATGAGTGAGGGGAGGGGACGTTTTCCCTTCAGCCTCCACTCCCTGAAGTCATGAACTGCCTTCTTTAAGAACACCTCCAGCCGGGCTAGGTGGCTCAGCCTGTAATCCCGCACTTTGGTAGGCTGAGGTGAGTGGATTACCCGAGCCTGCGTGTTCAAGACCCACCTGAGCAACTTGGCAAGACCTCATCTCTACAGTAAATCAAAAAATTAGCTGGGCGTGGTAGTGCGTGCCTGTAGTTCCAGCTACTGGAAGGCTGAGGCAGAAGGATCGCAGGAACCCAGCAAGTCGAGGTTGCGGTGGCCAGGAGCAGCCATTGCACTCCAGTCTGGGTGACAGAGTGAGACTCCAACTCAAAAAAAAAAAAAGAAAAAAAGAACACCTCCAAATAAATATGTTCTTAGCTTCTCGTTACTACATCTTATCAATGAGAACCAGAGTTTTTAAATGGGAACAGGAAAATAAATAGTTATAGTTGCTTTTTTTTATCAGGTAACCATTAGCAGCATCATGTGAACATTCCCAGAGGTTGTTCCCAGAGCATTACCTGAATTAATCCCCACAGACACCTATGAGGAAAGTGTTATCATCATCCCATTTCACAGAGAAGCAAAGTGAGGCCCAGAGAGATAAGCTACTCACCTAGCCACTGGGAAGCAAGTAGGTGCCAGAATTTGAACCCAGGCAGTTTTACTCCAAGCCCATATGGGCTGACTTGCCCATGGACACCCAGCTGGTAAGCATGGAGTTGGGAAGGAGTTTAGTTCCAGAAGAATCAGCGTTCAAATCTTTACCCACTACTACTATCACTGCTGTGTGCCAGGCACTGTCATAAGAATCCTTGCACTCTTGGTCTCATTTGATCATAATAGCAACAAGATAGTATGAACTGGATTAGACGATGGGACAGGAACACCGACAGTGGCCCGCACAGGTCACATAGCTAGAATGTGAAGTGCCTGGGCCTGGATCTCAGGTATCCTCACTCCTGCTTTCCGCACAGTCCCTACACTGTCTACCCCCAACCCAGGCCAAGATAACCCACCCTGGAACCAGACAACATGGATTCTGTTCCCAACTCTGCCCTTGGACTTAGGCAACTCACTGTACCTTTCTGAGCCTCTGTTTTCCATCTGTAAGATTGACTGTGATGGTACCAACCCCCCAGCACTGTTATAAGGATAAAATCAGGAGCGACATGGAAAGCACTTGGCACACAGGACACAGTCAATCTGGCCTTTCTCCAGGGTGACAAGGGCATGGTGCCTGGGCCCTAGCCCAGCCTCGGGCCGCCCAGGAGCAGTGCCCCACACCACTGTGCCTAGCAGTCTGGGAGGTGGTGGTTGCCTATTTATAGTCCCTACTGCCCACGGTTACTTATGCCAATGACCTTCCAGATTCTGCGTGGTATGAGCATGCTGGAGAGGGCCTGTCAGGAAGCTGGAAGCTGGGGGCATTAGAAGACCTATCTGCTCAGAACAGTTACCTCCTTCCTCCAGGGACTCATAAGAGGCTCCCCTTCAAAAGGGGCCAAAAGGTACTTTCTTGGCATCAAGCGTTTCAGGCATTCAGCTAGTCTGAGGAAGGGTTTTGCAAACATATTTAACCTTTGCTCCTCTTTGAGGAAAATTAAAAAGCTAATGCCCCAAGGACATTCTAATAGGATTTCCTGGCATGTACTCAACTTTCCACCCCCTGTGCCCCCCATCCTAGAGAAAAACTGTCTTCCATGTAACTGAACTCACCAAAGTCGGCCCACTACTTCAATGATCAAATTTATCCCCCCCCATCTCTCTCTCTCTCTCTCTCTCTCTCTCTCTCTCTCTTTCTCCTTAGTTGCTAAGTCCCTGATAATTTCTCAATATGAGAGAAGCCCCAAAAAAGTCCCAGGAATGGATGACAGGACACACCCCAGGAAAGAGCCCAGGAGAGTCAGCCACATCTCTGTCCTGGAGGCCTGAGATGTTAGGCACACCGTATGCGCAGAGCCAAGTGATACGTCCCTGATAAGGGTTTGTGGGCTTCCAAAGATCATGCAGCTGACCCCTGTCACGTGGCCCTGGGTCGACCACAAGAGAGAGAGCTGACCCACACTGCAGGTACAGCACACTGCAGGCATGGCAATAAGAGGCCTGAGAAAGGAGTGGCCACCCTCCCTCTGGAGCAATTATCTGACCCCTCAGGGCAGCACAGGCAAAATTCTGCAGAGTGTAGTCCTACCCCAATATCCCAAAGTGCTTAACCTCAAATGTGAGAAGATGATAAGTTAGCTGGAATTATCTGTCCGGAAAATCCTTGATTTCTCTATGTCCTGGCCTTATAATGTTTAGCAGTTACCATTATTCATCAAGCATTTACTACTAGCCAACACTAAACTAAGACCTTAGACCCGACCAAATGAAATCGTTATTTCATAGGTCAAAGAGAGTCAAGTATTGGCAAATTCATGTGGTTCAATCTACTATATCATCTCACTTTGCACTCACAATAACCCCCAGCAGGAGTTACTGCCGTGGCCACTTAACAGACATGGAAATGTGGAAACTGAGGCTCAGAAATAGACTAGAACAGAGAGCACTGGATTTTAACCTAGATTTCTCTAATTATGAAACTTTTAACTTTTCACCCCAAGTTGTGCTTCATGAATTTAATAAAGACACGCCTAGGCTTATATTTCAATCCATTAACTTTCTCCCATCATCCTAAAAGATTGCTCTAGCCCTCAGTTTCTCAATCTTTAAAATGAGGGTGTGGGAACAGAGGGTTCTGTTCCAAGGCTTCTTCCAGTCTTCTATAGTTTACTCTGTGATTATCTTCCTTCGTCCTCACCCCAAAATACAGGAGTGAAATCTCTGACCAGAAAGTTCCTGGCACCTACATTGGGTTTTGTGAAAAAATAATGGCCCTGGTTTTCAATGCTGCCAAAGTTAAGATAAGTTTTCACCCCTTCATTTTAAAGCAGCCATAAAGTGCCATGTGTTTAACCGCAGGAAAAAGGGGTCTTTTTAACTATTGAGAAGTAGCTTTCCATATCCCCACCAGGGGAAGGAAAGCACGGGAACCAGAAGACTTATAAGGGCTACATAGACATCCTCTTGGGTCACTTCTGCTTTCCTCCAGAGCACCCCGAGACTGGCCTGGTGGTCAGGCCTACGGAAGTCCACACTTCTGAAAAATGTTGTCGCTTCCTAGAAAAGCCCTTTTTCAGACGTCACAATCCATCAGGCCTGCTATCTAATGACATAAAGTGGGGCAAGGAGAAAGTAAAGAGGAAAAAAGAGAAGACCTGAAAGCTGGGGTGAGGGCCTTTTCAGCTGAGCACCACTAGGACAAATAACTCACTCTCCCCAATGGAAACTCAACTACACACATGTTCCAGGGACCAAGGAGAAAGTTACTAACATTTGAATTTTCGAGCCAATGTCACTGGGGACTATTCTCAGACAACTGCTGGAGCACCTTGGTTGGGGGTCCGGGGAAGGACGGAGGGGATGATTCACCCCCCGGGGGGCTGAGTTGTGCACCCCTCTCCAGAGAGGCCGGCGGGTAGGCGGTACTAGTCGAAAGAAAGAAATGGGGGAGAGAGACGAACAAGGAGAGAGAAGAGAGAGATGGGAGGAGGAAGGAAAAAGAAGAGAGAGAGAAATAGAGTGCGGGGGGTGGGGGAGACAACGGGGATACGGAAAGAGGCAGAGATACATACAGAGAGACAGGACCCTACAGAAAGGGGGAGGCAGAGAAGGGGATAGAGGGAGGGGCACGAGGAGGCTGCAGGGCAAAGCTAGGGGCAAGGCAAGGGGCGGGGACACTCACCCTGCGGCCAGCCTCGTTGTTGTGCAGGTTCATGAGAATGCGCGCGCTCTCGTACGAGCCCTTGGCGTGGATGCGCTCCCGCTCGCGCGCGTCCACGAACTCCTTGGCGAAGCGGTAGCCATAGTCAATGTTGTCGCCGCAGCCGCCCCACAGCCAGTCGCGAGGCAGGTCCTTGGGGCGCGCAGCGCGACTGCAGCCGCAGGTGGACAGCTCGCCCTCGCGGCACGCCCGGCTCATGGCGTTCACCACCCCCGCGGCGCTCACCGCATACGTGAAGGCCGTCTCGCGGCTGCCTGCGGGGAGGACAAGGGTCACTGCCAGTCACCCATCAGGCGCCTGCCTGGGGTGCAGGCATAGCCAAACCTCGAGAACAAAGAGGGCCCCATCCCCCCACACACACCCAGGCCCTGGGCCCACCTGGAGGGGAAGCCAAGAGAGACCTCCCCAGCAAACACACAGAAGCAACAACTAACTAACAAAGGAGCAGCAGATCCGCGGTAACTCTACTCTGATGTTTCAGAACCTAAGGCAGGATTCTAAGCAGTGCTGGATTGATTTTCACGCAACTCTTTTGAAAATAGTCAAAACTTCATATTTCCAAAAATGCACGTGAAAGAAGTCATTGAAGGAAAACTCAGAGTTTGGGTAGACTCCCTTACACTTATTTTAATGTTCAGTATTATTTTCATCTGAGTTACACACAGGGCAGGAGCACAGAATTTGCTGGGCTTAGAACCCCTGAAAGTCATAGGCCCAGAATGGAAGCCAGACATTGCCAGCCGCAGCACTCCTGTTCTGCCTCGCCACCCCCCGCCCCCTACTCCTTGACAGTTGTAACCTCTCCTCCCTCTTCCTTCGTGCAGCACAAAGTCTGTCTCAGGACAAGGTTGTTTACTTTCCCGGAGGACAATTCTGCACCAGCTCATAGAGAAGTATAAATGAACTTGCCTCTCCTGAAATCCCAAGCTGACTGGCCCAATACTTCTCATTCAAGAATATGACTGTCTACTTTTAAAACAGCCTGCTGTTCTTCAACGCTACTTCTGCAACTGCCCCAGTCTCTCACCCCTCCCTAGAACCTTTGCCTCAAAGTGTTAGAATGACAGCAAAAAGGAAAAAAGCACAGCCTAGGAGAAAGGGGAAAAACAAGTTTTAGTTTTCCTCGAAACTTGTAAAGAGTATCTCCCTGTAAAACAGTTATAGGAACCCTATTTGTAAGGAGAAAGTGGAGGCCATCATAGACTACCCCAAACTCCACTTGTACAGGCAGACAATTCTACATGGACCAAAAGCCATTTAATAAAATGTTGTACTGTGAGAGAGAAGGGCCAATATCCAGCCAGCTGAAGCTGGACAAGGGTAGGCAAGGAGGGCCTCACTTCCCTCAACTGGAAAATAAGGGTATTGAGCTAGATGCCTAGGAATAAAAAAAGGCCCTTTCTGGTGCTGAAGTCCCAGAATCAGTTTCTCCTATACTTTGAAAGCTTGCTAACAGTCTTTTTGGGGGGGCAAATAGAGGAGTACAAGAACAGAGGACAATAGGACTGGGTCCCAACCGGAAGGCCTATTCTGCAGGAGAATGGCTATGCCAATTCAAGCCTCCAGTCTCCAGTAGGCCGCCCCATTCTCAGACATCCGCTCCACACTCCAGTTGCAGCCCTCTGTAGTACCCCCTTCTAGGGATGGCGATGGTTCCTATTTACCATAGACCCTCCCCCCTCATATTTTAAAAATCAATAACTTGAGGGGTGTGCTGGTGATTGGCAAGAGGATCCAGAAAGTTCCTGGGTGTATTGCGTCTAGCTAGCTCAAATTAGAGAAGGCAGACAATGTCGGGGGAGTGGAAAGGAATGAAGAGAACATACAGCTTGGAGGGAGTTATGTGAGGATTAACACTGATAATACAGAAAATGCTGTGGCCCTGGATGGGAGACGTGTAGAATACAGAGGGAGTAGCTGGAGGAAGTAGAGATAAAACGGCCCTCTGGGGATAGAGGAAAAACGAGACTGCCCTCTGAGTAGACAAAGCATATGAGAGCTTTTATACAAAACACAAACAATGCTGCCTTTTTCCCAAGTCTATCTTGAGCATTTCCTTTTCTGTCTCAGAATACAAAACCTGGTAGAACTCTCCAAGCTAATTGGTCACTGCAGGAAAAGTGTCAGTTTGAAAAGTATTTTTTGGTGAATAGCCTGAGGGTACAGTCATCCTGATTGGAATATTGCTGATTCAGCTAGGTTTCCCTCTGTTGTGAAATCTGCATCTACTTGGATCCTCACACTCCTTAAAAAGGGTGCCTTCCTTACATATGTATCTTTTCACAGCATGGAAACAAAGAAGAGACAGATGGGACAAAAGCTGGAAGGAAAGGGTAGCATGATGAAAAATGAGAAAGTTTCTAAAATGAAGCGTTGGCCCTTCACAAGTCAATTGTGCATGGTGCCTCCCAGGCAACTGGCATCTTAGAAAAATGAGTGGAGGAGGGGGTCGGAGGTGGCAGCCGGAGTTTCTCAGACAGGGGCCCCATCACAGGGTCAGATTCTCACAGACAAGAATTACTCTTGATATCCTCGGTGCACTAAGAGCTTTGGGGTGGGCATGCACACACCTTTTGGCATCAAAGGTGTTTTGACTTTTCCCTTAGCTCATTCTCATCAAACATACCCTTAAGTGGAAAAGCGAAAGCAGAGTTAATTTCCCACCACTGGAGTTGGGTCCATGTTCCCCTTCCATAAAAACTGACTTTGTTCTTTCCTTCTCTCCATCTCTTTCTTAAATAAGTAAACAAGAGAAGGCCCCATCAGCATCCCACCACAAGCCACAAGACAGCAGCTTTCTGTTCTTAGACTCTAGGCACTTGGGGGGCCTTTGGCAGGGAATGAAGCATGTGCCTTCACCTTCCCAGGACATCAGCTGACTTGATGACAGTATCTAGGAAGACTCCCTCCAAAGCTGTCAGGAAGTACTACTCCCACCCACTTCCCTCAACCCAGACAGTAGTACCACATAGCTAAGGCCCAGAGAGTGTACTTTCCAGAGACAATTAAACATAGGCCTCTGTACCAAAAGTCCAGCTTATTCCTTGAGAAAGCAGACTCTTTGAATCTTGGACTGCATTTACACCTAATCTCCAGCAGAATTCAAATTCACATTAGCAAATGATAGCTGACTCCAAACATTTTGGCCCAAAACAGGCTACGCATGAAGACAAGAGGAAGATCTTCAATCAAAACTGTGTTCTTGTGACTACACAGAAAAGTGGTTCCAACTGCTCTTTTCCTTCCTGGTTGCCATCTGAGGTGTATGAATTTTGCCAATTCATATATATGTGAAAAAGAGGTCCCACAGCTGAGAGGAAGGCAGGTTAGGAGGAACATACTAAGAGAGGAAAGCTGACAACTTACCATTCTGATATAGTTTTTAAAAAGATTTTTGTTCAATCACAATATCAAAATGCAGGAGAGTTAAGTCTCTACCACAACCCCAGTAAACTACATGAGGCAGCCCACATTCAGGGAAAACTTCTGTGTTCCCGAGGCTTAATTCCTCGATTTGGATCCCAGTATATACATTAGCACATTTTAATCATTAACAGAAAGGACAAAGCCCTATGAGACTTTGCAGGCTGAGGCTACAGGCCATTTTCCCACTCAGTCAGAGGAAAGGCTTCCAGTCTTGTATTATTTTAGTTTATGAAACCGCTTGGCTCAAACATCTACTGACAACTCTTTTTTGTTCTCAATGAATGCAATTTTCAGGGGTTTTTGTAAAAAGCATTTTATCCATCTGTGATGGATATTAAGCCAACTTTTTATCTTCTGTCAGTAGAAAGAGTTAATTGCTTTGATAAATTGCTTCTTATTTTAGTAGTCACCACAGCCATATTAATTATAAGGGCTTGTTTGCATAAAAGTAAAGAAACCTAAAATATTCACACCAGAAAACACACATGGGATCACATCTGTCAAATCGTATCCTATACTATTTAAGCCAAACTAGAGGCAAACAGATTTTTCAAAAACTTTGCCTTTATCTCAGTTTAAATGCCATCTCCTCCTTGATTGGAATAACACATTTAATAACATACTTAAAAATTAAGACTCAGACTGAGAGCAACAGGGATAAAATATTTTTCAAGTTTCTAGGTTGAGATCCTAAACTGTGCTTTTACGTCAACTACCAAAATCACAATGTAAACTGGATCATTTTTAATTAAAATTCTTTCTGGGACTAAAGAATAAAGCTTTTAACATACATATCTTTATAGCCTCAGGAAATATCTATATTAGGAAAATTAAAACCTTGTTCACTTTCAATATATCCAGCATTCTGATAGATGACAATTTATAGTTTGATACTTGGACCATTCGAATTGTGGCTGAAGAAACTTCTGAAGTCAAAAGAGTTTTGAAGTTTAAAAGGATATAAATGCCTCTGCTTCCCCCATGTGCTTTTGAGAAACCAAAATAAGTGTTTCACTTCTATTTTAAACAAAATACTTTCTAGAAAAAGTAGGTGTTCAGAAAAATAAAGGTGTGTGTGACACTCCCCTCTTGGTTTAGTTACAGAAGTCCAAAACTTATAATCTGGTGGGGGAGGGAAGGCGGGTGGGCAAAAATTAACACCAGTTGCCATAATGACAAAAATGCCAAAGCCATCACCCAAACTGGAAGGTATCTTCCTCATCAAGCATGTAAGTAAACACGCAGGGTGTTTTCTTGGGAAAAAGTTAATATGATTTGAAAATATGTTAAATTGTTTCCTACCTATCTGCATAACCCTGCCAAAAACAGAGGTGTTATCCACGGTGCTGCAGTTCCATCTTCGATGTCGGAATTGATACTGGCACTCTTTGATGCCTGTCTTCGCACCTTCTCCGATGTATTGCATGTGGTCCTGATACAAGTGGCACAGTTTCTTCTGTCCTTGAGAAAGTCCTGCCAGTTGGCTGCAGAGAGGCTGCGCTCCTATGATATATACTTCTGACATCTGAACAGGGTTATTCATACCTAGCGACCTGCAAGGGGCGGGAGGAGATGTGCATTCAAGATTTACATGAACTCTAGAGGTGGGCCCCCTGCAAGCATGTCGGTAATACATAGTTTTAAGCACACAGATGCTTTTTCTCTCCCGTTTGTCTTCACGACAAAGTAGGAGAAGGGCTTCATAGTACTCCTCTGTTTAAACTCTACTCAGAAAACGGAGGTATTGTGTAGTCCCCATGCAGCCATCTGGCTCCTCAGTTAACATTTTCATTCCCTTCCTTGCCCCTGTTGCTATATACCTGAACCAATATTTCCGAAATCCACTCAGGAAAAGGGGAAACAGTGGTTTGGGGGACGGGCCTCTGACATGAGAGAAAATGACTCACTTTGCCCCACAAATTGGACCGATCTGCCTTGAAAACATAGGAGTGCCAAAAGTAGACACAATTAGACACGGGTAGGAGATAGCAGTTCCCTTTGACTGATGGAAGAACAGAGGAACAAGTATACAGACTGAAGAAAATTCACCACATTTCTGAGCATTTTAAAAGGGCTCCTTATGTGATTGTGAAGAACCCAAAACAGGGTATCCAGTGAACAGAAGTCATGTTTGACAGTCAGAAAAATGTTGTTCATTTACAGGGGAAAAAGATCCAGAACGCCGTCAAAAATAATCCTCTGGATACATTGCAGTCTATCTACAAGGCCCCTACCAGAAAGAAACTCCCATTTAGGGATATTTGACTACTTATTTTTTTTTATCAAATTTTTTTTGATCAAATTTCAGGCCCAAATACTTCCCCACTTGGAGTTTAGCTGTCCTCCCAGAACTCTGCCTACTTCAGACTCTGTAGGTTAATAATCTCGAGTGACAGAAAATAAAAGTCGAAACTCACTTTTATTACCTAGAGGTGGCAAAAAAGTAAATTTTATAGATAGGCTTACAATTACTAGAGAAGTGAATTTCTGTTCCCTTTTATTACATGATGTACTACAAGCACACATCTGAACAAGGGCCTCATAGAAAAAGGCCTAGATTTATAGACTCTCATTCCCTATGGAGCTGAAGATAAGCTTTACAATATCAGCAAGTTAAAAGAAAACTCTGATTTAAAATATACATATAAGTAAAATACATTACATACAAATGTATTAGATACTTATATCCACACTCATTATTCAGGTTTAAATATTATAGCATCATACAAACGAATCTTTAAAAAAAAGAGCATAGAACAGAATAGGCACATAGAATGAACTTACCACCAAGAATTGGCCTCTATTACAACCTGGGCGAACGAGAAAAATATGGCCAAAGCCATTAGGAAGAACTTGGAAGACATTGCACTTCCAGCCGTCCCCAAAGCAACTCCTGGGCTTAATAGTCCAATCGACTTCTGGAGAGGGAAGAAAGGAGCAGATGTTTATTGCCTCTCAGATAATTTTCAGGCGTACAAGTTTAAACAACGGAAGCATCCGGGGTCTCTTAAGTTTACTGTTGATTGACTGCACTTCTCCGTGAGTTTTTTGATGGCAAGATATAGGCAGTTTCTTTTTCCAAATTAATCCACCCACGCAACCTCACCAGGAAATCTGATTTCGCTGGGATCCTGTGCGCGGGGCACGCCAGCGATTACAAACATGGCTCAATTCTGAGGAGTCAAAACCCCGGTGCCAGGCGCTGCCTCCTTCCTGCTTGCTCCAGTCCCGCACCGCACCCCCTCGCTCCCCTCTCGTTCGCGCTGTGCTCGTCCCTCCGAGGTAGTCACTCGGGAACCCGCCGCCACCCTCGTCCTCTCCCCGACCTGGGCCGAGCAACAAGTGGAGCCAGAATTAGCTCCATGGGCTAGAGGAGCGCGAAGGCGAGTGGAGCGGCCGCCCGCGCTGCGGAGGAGGCGGGGTGGCCAGCGCGGGGGTGGAGGGTGGGGGCAGGACGCGGGAGGGAAGGGCAGGGGGTGGGGGGCGAGGCCCCGGGGACCAGCGCGCACGAGAGTGCCCAGCTGGGAAATGAAACCCCTCTGAATTAACATCGTATGTTTCATAATCAGTTTACGGGCCGATTTGGGGAAAGCCACTTCCAGATGGGGAAGAGCAGCCCGGATTTCCTCTAGGACGCTCTTCAGCCAGATTGGGGCGGAGAGAAAGAGCTGGGGGGCCTAGGCGAGATGGAGAGAGAGGTCTGTTCTCCCAAGGAAACCGGAAAGGACCCCCCCCCCCCCCACCCCACCCCCTTGCCTGCGTCCTCTTCCTCGGACTGGAGAAGGGACAGGGAAAGAAGGGAAGTCCCGCCGGCTCGGGAGAAGATTCCTCGCCTGCTCTCCTCACAACTTTCTCCCAAGTTCTGATTTTTCACTCTCCCCTCCACCCCCAGTGACAGCTGCCGCAGAGGGAGGAGACGGGAAGCCAAAGGGGACTCTGGTGTCCCTCTGTCCTGATCCGGGGTTGCGCGCCACTTCGCCATCGCGGCACTGCCAGCCCGGCTTTGGAGCAGTGCCACCCCGCCCCAGCCTAGCCTCTCCAGCCCGACTCAGACTCGGTCAGTCCTGAAAGGTGGGGGTGCCGGTCGAGGCCCGGGCCGTGGCGGATGAGTCCGGGCGGGGCCAGAGATGCGCTGGCTCCGGAGCCACAGCAGGGCCCCTGGATCCCAGGGCGCAGGGGCGCTGGCGGCGAAGGTCCCCTTCCTGAAGAATTTCGGGGGCAGGAGTTGGCCTTGGAAGCTTCCGCTGCCGTTCCTCCCCACTGGTGACTTCTCCACCTGCAGGCGGCGGCGGGTGCGGGTGGGAGGAGCGGGTTTCCAAAAAATCCCCTTTCACATCTCTGATAAGTGTAACCCTGCCACGCTATGCCGCCCGCAGCCCCCGAGGGCGACCCCTCCTCGGAAAAGGAAATAAAGGTGCCTCTCCTCCAGGAGAGGGACGAACCCGGCCCGGAACTTGCGCCGTAAAAGGAACAGAGGGGACCCAGGCAGCCGTGGACGTGGAAACGCGAAGGGGCTCAGGAGCGTGTCACGGCTTTCCCCTGCGAGCCGCCCCTTTGGCCCGGACACTTCGGGGCTTCTCGGAGAGGAAATGCTTATGTGGTCCCAGCGCCCGCTAGCCAGGGCTCCGCGCCCGCGGGCCAGCGGTCTCCAAAGCGCCGCAAAGCTGGGGGCGCATCCCAGAGAATGGAAATCTGGGGTTTCCCCAGCCTAGGAGAGGGAAGGCTCCGGCTCTCCCCACCCCCGCCCGAAGTGTCAAGTTTCCTCCAGGGGAGGGGGTGGGCTTCGAGGTCTGTCTTCGCGCGCAGCCCAGGCTGCAAAGTCGACTCTCCCCAGCGGTGGCTAATGCCGCGCGCGCATTCGTACACACTCACGCCCGTGCATTTACACACTCACACGCGTGCACAGACACACGCGCTCCGCCGCGCTTCCGAGTCGGAGGCCCAGGTCGCGCCAGCCGAGCGCACTTCCCGAGCTTCGCGGCGGGCGGGGCGCGCGGGGCGGAGCTCCGGCAGCGGAGAAATTGATAACAGATTCGGCGGATTACAGCGGATCTCTTTGTTAGAGCCGAAGCCACACAAACCGAACTCACTCCCGGCCCGACGCCCCCAAGGAGAGTCCACCAGTTCCCAGAGCCCGGGCCAAAAGGGAGTGGGGTCATCCGGTCTCCGCGACTCGGGTCTCCCTGGCTCCCGGGTAGAGGTAGGCGGGGGGGCGGGGGGAGTCCCAAAGGGGATCCGACAGGAGGGCCCCGCGAGTCGAGTCTCCACTTAACCCTGCGCACTTGCCCGGAAACACCTTGGCCCTCTTCCCGCTCCAAACCCGGTGCAACCCCGAAAAGGCCCCACAAGTCTGAGAGACTCAAGGAACCCACAGCGAACTCACTCATAAATACACGGACTCTGTAGGGTAAAACATCCCCGCCTGTTTACCAAGAGATCTGATCCGAAAAGAGTATGAAAAGAGACCTCTCGGGAGACTGTCACACCAGGAGTAAAATAAAAGTTCTGGTCCGAAGTTGAGTTTCCCAATGAAAGTGCTAAACGTTTTCCAACACGTACGGGGCCCGGGGAAGCTCAGCAAGGACCCTGAGGATCTGTTTTTCGCGTGCTTCGGGGAGGAGGGCTGGGGGCATTTGAGAGGTCCTGCGCAGAGGAGGGGGCAGGTGGGGGGGGCGTTCGTGCGCCCCGGTTTTCAATTTAGAGCAGCTCGAGGACGTGGTTCTCTCTCTCTCTCTCTCTCTCTCTCCCTCTCTCTCTCCCCCCAAAGCCTACGTCTGAAGGTTGTCCTAATTCTTCACCAGCTGCGGCGGGGCCGGGGATGATGAGGGCTAAGAAAAAGGGACCCCCACGAGAAAATCCGTTCAGAGGACGTCCGGGGGGCCACGGAGAGAGCCGAGACGGGCACGCACACCCGTGCAGCACTCAAGTCCTCGTCGGCGAGCGGCCCCTTAAGTGAAAAGAGGGGGGGCCCCGGCGGAGATCCCGGAGCCTCGGCCACTGGCGCTGCCTCCCTCCGTCCAGGCATCTGCTTCCGCCAGACTCAGCGTCCAGGGCCCCAGGCCCTGGTAGTGGAAAGGATGAGGGGACGCCAACTAGGCAGAAGAAGCGCGTTTGACCCAGGCTGGTGGCGGCCAAAAGGCGGATGGGCAACTCCAAGAGGGAAGAACCTCCCCCCTCGACAGAAAACAAACTGTCGTCTCCTACGCGGTCTCCCCCCAAAGCAAGGAAAGCTATGGAAAAACTAGCTGGAGAACAACCCACTTGCAGCCACAACCTTGGGACGTCCCGTCCCGGGGAACGCGGAGAACAGCGGGAGGAGGCGCAGAATTGGCCGGCGCCGGCCGGTGGGAGGTCCGCTTTGGGGTAGCAGACAAAGGAGCCATTGCTCCCCACTCCTCGCGCCTGGGCGCAAGGGAGCCGCGGCTGCTGCGCCGCGAGTGTGTCACAGGGCCGTGTGTGTCCGCGCGCGTGAAGTGGGGCCAGGGCGGACGCGACAGAGACGGCGGCGGCGGCGGCTTGAGCTGGAGTCCGTGCAAGGACTGGAGCAACCTCCGACCGCCCTGGCCTCAGGACCGACGGCAGGTTCGGTAACAGCGGCTCCAGGGAAGGAAAGGTCTGGCCTGCTTCTCGGCTGTTTCCTGGCCACCCCTAGACAGGGATCTCCCAGACCCCAACACACACGCACACATCACTTACACCTCTGACACAGGATGTCTCACTCTCGGCACAGGCTCAACTTTGTCCAGAGGTGGAGCAGTGTCCGCGGATGGAGAAAAGAACATCATAGTCCAACCCCCCTCCCAACTCTTTCATTTCGCCCCCCACTTTCTAATAGGCGAAGAAACTGAGGCAGAGAGAGGGAAAGCAACACTTGCCCTCCACCACAGAGAGAACTGGTGAGACCCCCGAGGCCAGACCCGAGGCCTCCCGGGGCGACACTCTCTCCTTGCTACGCCCAGAAGCGGTACCGACCCTGCGTCCAGTTGGCTGAGCCCCATTTGCTGGGTCGGGCCCGTGGCCCCCTCCGTATTGCAGCGGCGGCGCAGCGACGCGGGTACTCCGGGGGCCTCCGAGGGGCCCTGCTGGGAGCGTGGGGCCTGGTGGTCGGGAGGGATGAACGGAGCAGAGGTGGGAGGGAGAGGGGAGCAGCTGCCGGCCCGCCCCAAGGAGCCGAGACTCGGAGGCGTCCTACCTCAAGGCGGCCGACAGGGGGCAGCCGGCACCGCACCGCGGGGAAGAAAGGCCGCGGGGACGGCTCCGAGTCCTGCGCGCACGGCGCTAACCCCTTGTGCACCGGAGCGCTCGGGGGGAGGGGAGGAGAAGACAAGGGACTCTTGGGCCAGGCCTCCTGGGGAGGGTCTTCCGTGGAGGAGGCTGAGGAAGGGTGGGGAGAGAACGAAGTCTAATACGTCTAGGACGCGAGAGCAACGGATCCTTACTCTCTGCACACACACCCACGCCCGCGTGCGCACACGCAGGGCGAGGATCCACACTCGAGCACACACCACCTTCGCCGCCCTCAGTTCGCTGGCTGCGCGCTTTCGGCAATGCCGCTCGAAACTCCCCTCGCCGAGGCAGTCTAGAAGCTCCACCTCGGCATCTGGCTGGTTCCGCAGTGAACGTGCGAGTGCAGGCGGGAGGGCAGAGGCTGGAGAGGTGCGATCCCCCCGCAGGGCCCGAGTTACTTCCAAACAGCGAGCTGTCCATTTAAATAGAGACCGGAGAGACGGGGGGGCCCCCGATGCCAGACAGGGATTAGAAAGTAAAACAGGGCCGCGGGGTCTCCAGATTTGGGATTTTTTTTAAAAAAACCTTTTGGGGGGGGAAGGGGAATTGTCTCCTTTCAGAAAACATCTTAATTCCAATTCTAGACTTATTCTCTAGGAAACTGAAAATGGGGAAGACCAAGAAAAATGGAAACAAGGATCGAGGCTTGGTCGATAGATAAGAACAGTTTTTGGAAAATAGCAAGTTACATGGCAGGAAGAAACGTTAACTTTTCGTAAAAGTGAACTCTCAGTGACCCTCGGAGTGTGTGACTCGGCTTTAACACACAACTGACAATTAAAACAAACACGAGTTCACAAACTGGCCCCCGCCCGCTCTCCCAGCGCGGAGGCCCAAGTGTTTCTAAAAGACCAGGCAGTCAGTCTCCGCTTGGGGGCTTGGGAGCGCTCTCCCCGCGGACGAGATTAGAGCCACCACCACCACTACTCCCCGCCCCCACCACCGCTCAAAGTGCCTGAATTCACCCAGTGGCGGCTAATAATGCGACCCTGCTCCCCGCGACAGGGTGCGCGCCGGCCCCCCTCCAGACCCTCTTAAAGGTACAGGGGTCTGCAGCGCTTCGGTTACCCGGCCAGGACAGGCCTGCAACCTGGCCTCAGCCCGGGAGGGGGGAGAGGGGGGGAGAAGCGGGTGTTCGCTGCTCTGGGGTAGCTGGCCCCTAGTCCCTCTGTCGGTTCTCCCAACCAAGGAGTCCCATTCCCCTTCCCGAGTCCCGGCCACACACCCTCCCAGTGCCCGCGCAGTGGGCGCTTGGTAAATATTTGTTGAATTGAATCACTATCCTGTTACTGAAATACACATAGTAAATTACACTCGGGGTTCTCAGAGTAAAAGGAAAGTCGTCAGTGAACCGCACTTGGCTTTTCTGCCATCGCTCTTCCCCACTTTTTCTCCAAAGTCGAAAGGCTTGCAGAACGGGTGGGGCGACGAGAAGAGATCTCCTGGGACGCAGAGGCAGCGCGCCGGGGT